>NC_064601.1:60509916-60604916 GCF_943734735.2 Anopheles gambiae | reverse complement strand
TAGACATCTTTCAGGTTAATGCCAGCTTCTAGTGGTTGATGTTCTTTATCGCTTATGTTTTCCAAAATTACAGGAGACCACACATTATGTATATTTTCATTACCTTCGACGTTAAGTTCATAAAACAATGCTTGTGTTTCACCTTCAGCGTTGCACCATAATGTCCATAAACGCTCATCACTTAGTTTGAAATCAATAAGATCGTTATTCGGCGCTAAAATAGTACATTGTGTTTTCAATACAACCGATGAAATAGCTCCCGTACTAGAATCGTATGAAACTTCTGGACGTATAACTATGAACTCCGAAAACGTTTGAAACGAAAAATATAAGGCTAGCAATGACTGTGAGCACCGTAAGATAGAAGTATGAACTGTAAAAAATATGAATACATATTAGTAAAACATATATGATTTAATGTGATTTTACATAATTACATTCTGTTTCACTGCTTTGGGTGTATTTTGACAAATATTCCGAAGCCAAACATCGGCCACTAAGGAGCCATACGCGCAATGTTCCATTTCGATGCAACGTATAAAGGAATGTTTGATTCTCTGACATCCCTTGGTCAAATGACAATGTGACTACTTGACTAGAATCAGATTTTCCTCGCCAAGAATCAGCAATTGAATGAATTAATTTGGAGATGGTTAAAGGATTGTGATCGAGTTCAGAGCAGTTAGCCTCAATTTTATCGCCTTCTATTCTTAACGCCAGTAAATGAAGAGAATTTGTACATGCGATTGCAATTTGGCATTGCATATTATTACTTGTATTGGTGACAGTTGCAGCGACCGGAACTACTTGTCCTGTTGAAAAAAGGCATAGATTAAATATATATTAACAAAAAGTAGATTTTTTGTGAATGTTATAAGGTCTATAAAATAGGGTAGTAGTATCGGTGGCACCAATTACCAAAGCAGCCCATAAAAATTATGCACTAGTTTGACCATTACGACCAATTAATGTATCTACTCGAATTGGTATCAAACGTAACTGGTACGAATTTCACTTATCGGTGGATAAAATTATAAAATTAATTCGACTAATATAAAAATCCATGAAATAGCTTTAGCCGTTCTCGTGGTACAGTCGTCAACTCGTACGACTTAACAACATACCCTTCATGGATTCAAACCCCCAATGGACCGTGCCGCCATATGTAGCACCAGAGCTGGAAAATGTCACTGTCAATGTCATAACAAAATCTGACATAAAAACATCCATATCAGCGTCACGTACTCAACTGTGATAATCAGAGGTGATACTGCTGGTGTGACCATCACATGCTTGGTGACATTGGGTACAACCAACTCTTGGTCAGTCACTTGGTCGCGACATTTTCAGTCGGTGATCATCGTCATGGTCATGGGAGATATGCGGTGCTTGCGAGTGATTCAAAGAAACATAATGAGCATGTTTTCGCGCTCTGTTTGACCCGACAGATAATCAAAGCAGACAGAGGGAGAAAGCATGCTCATTTGGTTGCTTAAGCCAACACGCCAAGTATATTCCAAGAATGTCGTGATACTCACCTACAAAAATGTCGTGACCAAATGAGTGACCAAGAGTTGGGTGCTAGCCAAAATGTCAAATGTAAAGACTTGAGCTTCGTTTCAGTCATGATTGTTGGTGACTGAACCAGTGGTATTTGGTAGCACTGTTTACAGCCATAAAAAAATCATGATTATGCGTGCGCCGGCATTAAGCTAAGCTTGTCAGTTAGAGGATCGCGTTGGACTCAAGAATTCGCATGTTGCGTTCGGCTTTTCATGACGCACTTTTATTGAGTATCAGCAATGATCATCAAGCTACCACGGATATGTTCATTGTTCTCGTTGGTGAAAATCTCGTGATGATCATGACATTTTGCAGCACTGCGTAGGACTGACTATCCTGCTATGGGGGGAAAACAATAAGTCACTGAAAGCCAAGCCCGAAGGTGGTATAGGCAGACCCTGATCGATAACGGTTGTTGAGGCAAAAAAGAAGAAGAATGTTTCAGAAATTCTTATGCTTTTTCCTCATCATTGTGTATAATGTGGGTTTCTTTGGGATTAGTACTAGTATTATTTATGTTTTGGGCTATATTCCATAATGCTTAGATTGTTGCCTGCTCATTTATCTGATCTATCATGTCTTGAAATTGATTTCTTTTAGATTTTATTTATTTTATTTATAAAATGACTGTTATTTTTTGACTGCTGGAACAGGCAATTCAATCGTGCGTGTTTTGTTAAATATTTTCCTGCCTATTTTTCGAATGGCAAATGCAGTTTTTAATTCATGATTCCACCATGATTCCACCAAGGCAAAGAACATTTAAAATCGAAATAAACACAAAGAACATATGGTATGAATCAGCATTAAGCTGCCTGAGGCAGTTTAGCAAGGGATCATTATGAGAGTACAAGTTTCGAGGAGTGAGGATAGCTAATAGAGGACGAGAACGGATGGATCTAGAAGGAACGTAGAAATGTTTGGTAGAGAAGTCTGGAACATCAATAGTGCTAAGGATCAAGCCGTCTTTTTTTTCTAAAGAGTCCCAAAAGTTGCCAGCGGACTGCATATGGGAGTTGAGGAGATAAGGGCATTATGCGCCGAATAGCTACTCACTCTAGTGAAGAGTTTATATAATGCTGGCATATTCTAATGTAGGTCGAACCGGAGCCACATACAGAGTTTTAAAACAGCGAGGATCATTAAAATCAACTGTTGAGCGAATTGTTATGCCGAGAATTTTACTGGCTCTGCTAATGACGTTTCAATATGGACAGAAAATTTTAGTCTGTCGTCAAGCAGTACCCCAAGGTCACGAACTACATTAACACGATTTACCTGCGTACCCATAGCAAAATAATTATGTATCAGTGTACTACGAGCACGAGAAAAAGTCACCACAGAGCATTTTTTTGGACACACATTTAAAAAGTTGGATGAGCACCAGCGGCAAAAAAGTCAATGAAAAGGTGAAGGAGAGGAAGAAAGATTTTGAAATCGTCTGCAAAGAGGAAATTGAACAGACATCATTTATGAACAAAAGGAAAATGAGGAGACTAAGGACACTACCGTGGGGTACGCCAGAGGAACAAGAAAGGTTGCCTAATTTGACACGGTATGAGCGGTTTGAAAGGTAAGACTACAATCATTCAGTGAGAGAGTAGATGAGAATCCAAATTTGTTAAGCTTGGCCAAATGTAGAGAATGTGAAACACGATCAAAAGCTGCTTTCAGATCAAAGTAGACAGCGGCTGGTATTATTGAATCCGTCCGTAGCGACGTACGTCCCGACCAAGGTCTTTGAAAGAGAACAGGTCGATGCGTTTAGAGTAAATTGACAGAAAGCCATGGGAAAATGTTGACAGTTAAATTGAACATTGTTTATGTTTAGCGATGGACGTTGCTAAGGAGGGAATAAGAGTTTTTTTCAACATTTTGCTCTCATTTCCTGGTAGAATATTATTAGAATTAGAATTCAATTAGAATATTACATGGCTGATACAATTCAAGGATCTCATTTATCATTCGTCGCCGGGTTATAAGCAGAAGACGGCATGCATATTGTACTTGTGTATGACGATTCGATGTTTCATTTTACTCTCAGTGTTTAATTGAAAGTAAATAGGCCTTCTTTTACCCAGTTGTATCACGTACTGTGCTGTTTTATGCCTGTTAAACTTTTCATTCTTCCAGCAGGACCGTTGCAAACGGTAGTGATTCGTGGTCACGGAATGGCAAGCAATGAGGTAATCTGAATACAGAATAGACTCCTTTTTCTATAGAGTAGACTCCAGAGTAGACTTTCAGAGTAGAGCAATTACTTCTCCTTTATTCTCCAGAAGTGATTGACCGCAAGAAATTTAACCAATATACAGCCGTACCGGCGAACTCGTTCGACGAGAAACATTCATCGCTCATGAATGGACAGGGTTGTACCACTAGGTTGACCAGTACAAAATCTATACGGTTTTCTAATTTTTTATCTAGAGGGCTATGAAATGAGTGAAAATGAGCGTCGCGGCGAACGTTCCCAGGAACGAACGAGTTTGCCGGTACGGCTGATAATCCTTATAGTAAATTCGTCCACTTTTCCATGTTAACTATTAGCCGTTTTTTTGTAAACACTTTTTCATGAAACTGTCAAAGCGAGCTGAAAATGGCAACCTAGCAACGGGCTTTGCATCGACCTGTTCTCCTTAATACACTCATTTTCCTAACGTACTAGATGGTTGCTACAGTTATTCAATGCGGCGTTGTAGGACCAGGCTCAAGAAATGTGTTGCCATCCCTTAAATTTCATGTGAGCACCGTACAGTATCGGACAATAAATAGGACCCTAATTTTTCATCGCACCGTGCACTTTTTACCACGTTACTTGTGTTTGTATGTGTGTATGTGTGTATGTGTATGTGTATGTGTATGTGTATGTGTATGTGTATGTGTATGTGTATGTGTGCATGTGTATGTGTATGTGTATGTGTGTATGTGTGTATGTGTGTATGTGTATGTGTGTATGTGTATGTGTATGTGTATGTGTATGTGTATGTGTATGTGTATGTGTATGTGTATGTGTATGTGTATGTGTATGTGTATGTGTATGTGTGTATGTGTATGTGTATGTGTATGTGTGTATGTGTATGTGTATGTGTATGTGTATGTGTATGTGTATGTGTATGTGTATGTGTATGTGTATGTGTATGTGTATGTGTATGTGTATGTGTATGTGTATGTGTATGTGTATGTGTATGTGTATGTGTATGTGTATGTGTGTGTGTGTGTGTGTGTGTGTGTGTGTGTGTGTGTGTGTGTGTGTGTGTGTGTGTGTGTGTGTGTGTGTGTGTGTGTGTGTGTCAGACGGACGTCCTCAGAAGACTACGGCGAAAGAAGACCGTAAAATTGTTAATAGATCGAAAAAACACTGAATGCGAGGGCGGTGGTCCTGCTTATTACATCAAAAACCTAACCCAAAACACAGAAAAACTACTAACAAATCTATCCGAAACGACATACTTGTGAAACACACACACACACCAATACACATTCAAACATACTTACACACACACACACACACACACACACACACACACACACACACACACACACACACACACACACACACACACACACACACACACACACACACAAACACATACAAACCACACATAAACCTGTCCCAACGGGTGCATGCTGCGTTGAAAAAACTAGGGTCCTATCATTCTGTCCGATACTGTACCTTTCCGCTACCAACGGATTCAATAATCAGCCATACCGGCGAACTCGTTCGACGAGAAACATTTGTCGCTCATGAATGGACAGGGTTGTACCACTAGGTTTGCCAGTACAAAATCTATACGGTTTTCTAATTTTATAAGAGTATGGTGGTATAAAATGCTATACTATCTAAGGCATCAATTTTTGCCTCTAAGGCAGCAGTCGGCAAAGTCCGGCCCGCGGGCTAAACGCGGCCCGGCGCAACATTCAATCCGGCCCGCGAAAGAATTCGACTGATTTGAAAAGATTGTAAGAAACTATTCGTATACAAATTACTGAAGATCATTTGGAATTTTATACTGCTGTATCTTTCAACTTTAATTATCGTAATGACGGTCTAATCAGTATGGTTGAGCTAGAGTTCAATGTTCCCATATGTAATACAAACATTGTTACAACACGACAGTAAGTCGTTAAGAATGAAGAAAGTGGCATACGAAAGTGGCTCTTTGTATAGAGAAGATAAACTAAGGTCTGGTGACAGTAAATTTATTTAAAGTTTTGCATGCGACTTTACGACGAGAGCTATTTGACTTTCCCCAACGCAATACAGGCAAGAAAAAGTTTTAGTGAAAGTGAAAAAGATCCATGCATTTTTCTCGTGATAATAATTTATTCTTCTATTCGTTATTTTAAATTTCACAAAAATCAGTTGGTTTCATCTTTCTCTATTTCAGGACTATTTTCGATCGTATTTGAATACAAACACTTGCATTAAAAAACCAATCTTGTTTTTACAAGTTCGGCGATTCAACACTGTTGCATTTTACGAGTACAACGATTGTCATATTGCATTTTTATAAGGAATCAGTTATCAATTTGCCTGAAATGGCATTGCTTGTTCGAAAAGCATGCCAAAACACACACACACACCCACACACACATACACACACGCACACAATCGCGCACACACACAATGAATAAACCAAAATGAATAACAAAATTTTTAAATCTTAAATAAATCGAATCAAACAACAAAAAAACGAAAATAGATCATGAAACATTAAAAATCGAAAAATATTTTTTTTAAATCCCTTCAAACGACGATGCAGCCGAACAATATACAAACTGTATTCTACTATCATTATACAGTAGAACGTCGATTATCCGGGCAGCTCGGGACCGGACGGTTACCGGTTAATCGATTTGCACGGATAATGGTCCAAGAAATGTCAAATTCATATAAAAATTATAAAATTCACTAGTGTTATGATTAATTCACTTTGATTTAATCGATTAATCGTTTGTAGAATATTATTTTATTCAATAACTGTAGGTTTGGCAACTTTTCACGGGCAAACATGAATTTCGAAAATACCACTAAACACTACAGAGTTGCACAAAAAACTGGTTGCCCACTTGACTATCGCTGCAAATGTTCGCCGTACGTTTGAACAGCTGTCACATTTATGCGCACGGTTAAGCCGCCCGCCGGTTAATCCGCCCCCGGATAATCGACGTTCTACTGTATATGTCCATCCTCCAATGGCTATCGGTCAGAAGGGATATTCCACCACCTGGCCTTTTATAACATCCATCACCACCACCTCAAGGATAAATCAAAACATGTTATTGATTATGACCATTGAAGGTTGTGTAAACTCGCTTTACCTGATTATTCATTAATTGATAATTCATGTCAACAAACACATACTCACCTATATCATTAGTAAAATTATAACAGTTTAAAGGATCCAACATGTTGTTTTCATTTAGATGAGAAATAATAGAATCATGTAGAAAGCGTTTCTGGTGATCCATTGATGCAGGCATTTCAACTGATATCCGATGAACAAAAGCAGTTGTAACGATTATCATGATTAATGGAGAATTTGAAGTTTTGCAGCATTGTATTGCAAGAACAGGACTTCCTTCAAAAGTTATTTTCATTTCAAAGTAAATGTCGTTTCTGTCCAAACATATTTCGCTAAATAAAATGGTTTCTCTGCATGTTCGCCTGGAATAAATAAAAACAAACTTAATTATTAATATTACTTAAAAGCATATTGGCCCGTATCGTATAAGAAAACACGACTCGATTGCGATCGAACCACAATTGTCGATCGAAATCGACTCGAAATAGGTATCGCATACGATTTGTCGATTTCGATCGAGAAAACGTAAACGGTCGACTTGTCGAGCAGTTTGTCTTGTGTCAATTCTTTCGTGTGTTTACATTAATGCATGCGGTAAAGAGAGTTGATGTGGACTGGTGGCATTTTTTCATTTGATGGGAAATAGTTTTGTTAATTTGATGTTGTTTTAATTATGTTTTGATATTCAATGTTGTGTTTTCATATGTAAATTAGGATCGACGCAACAGCTGTTTTTGGCTGTTTGTTTCGTCATAGGAGGCGAAAGAACTCCGTTGGAGCCAAAGCCTCTAAAAACTATTCAAACAAACAACAATGTTTATTTCGTTCTGCTAGCCAAATCCTCTGAAGCCTAATGGTAATTAAAGTTATATGTATTTGTTTTGAATATTAAATGTTTGAGGCAAGCAACCACCGAAACGGCTGGATCATTTTCAACAAAACTTTGTATGAGAATCGGTTATAAGACTTACTACATGTTCAGATCAGATTCAACTGGCGTTGAAAACCCGCAAAACAAATTCGAGCAGTTAGCGAACTCGCATAAGGCCTAGCAATCGCGATAGCGTTATAGCGCCAGTAACCTCGCAAGAAAGCAAGTTGTGAGGGTAAGCAGTTTTTTCGACCATAGTTTAGCAGTTACAATTAGAGCACAGCATATTATAGCCTGCATTAGAGCAAATTATAGCCTGCTAATGACTTAAAATGTTATATTTTTTTCCTTGCAAAAACCACAAATAAGCCGTTAGTAATCATTTAGACGAATCACAGTGAAGAAAAAGGTTCTTTACATAAAAAAATAAACAAAAGCTAAATCTAAAATAATTTTCGAGCAGGACATACTACTCGCAACCCTTGCAATGATCAGCGGGAAGCCTTGCGGTGTACGATGATGTCACAAATATCTCAAGTGAAAAAGCAGAGGTGGTATGCTTTAGTTATTTGAGAAAAATGAATACAAAAAAGATGTGTTATTTCGCTTTGGCATATTTGCACTTTTACGTTCCAAATGAGTAAGTTTACTTGCTTCGATATTAGTATCACAAAATACCATTCACATTTTTCGTTACTGAAATTTACCGTTCAACTAGCAAGTGTAAACGTCGTTTTTCTTTCTTCTTCTACTTTGGCACAACAACCGTTGTCGGTAAAGGCCTGCCTGTACCCACTAACGAAGTGAGCTTGGCTTTCTTTGACTTATTGTTACCTTAGCAGGATAGTCAGTCCTACGTATGGGGGCACGGACTATTGGGGACTTGAACCCATGGCGGGCATGTTGTTAAGTCGTTCGAGTTGACGACTGCACCACCAGACCGGCCGGAACTGAAAGTAAACCCATAAAAAACCTGAAACTGATATTGAACAAATACAGGCCCTGGAATCGATCATGATTCCATGCTGACCCAGGAATAGCCCCTGATTTCTTTCATTTTGAGGAACAGTTCCAGGAACTGTTCCAGATTTGGATTCCGAACAATACTTGAACCTGGTTCAGATATGGAACGGATACAATTAGAATTCCAGTCAACAAACTATACCCAGCAGTTAATGTGCAACGTAGGAATTAGCGTAGGAGTTGGCGTAGCTAATAGCGTAGGAAATTTAGTAGAATTTGAATAGCGAAGGACATTAAGTGATTAGTAGAATTTATATAGTGATTACTGTGTTTATCGGACTGCAAAAAGGCTAAATATTATTGTTCGTTAATCATAAACTAGAAATTCTGTTTTATATTTCAGCTTAATCATTCTTTGCATGTCGAGATTTCTCTCACCGAAAATGCTACAAGTTGCTGTCAAAGCATGTTGTCAGTTTTTGTCTCAGCTGTTCCCTCGGTGGTGGTAGAAACATTCTCAAATTTATGTTTTATTATCGTTATCGTTATGTTGAACTTATCAAATCATCTAAATATTGGCAATATAAATCGAAATATGCACATTCGATTTAGCATTGTCACGGTATTTAGCGGCCGCGTGGAGCCCCGAAATGGGAGTCGACACCGCTCAGAAGGAAATGTGCATTTCAATCTTTCGTTGGAAGCATCCCAAGCATCCCTAATACTATTTTCAGATTGACACTTCAAAAGGCCTCATTTGTGTGACCGCTTTGAACCAAATCTGAACAATCTACTATATATAAATAAAGGATATACAGCAACTATTCGCAGTAAGCGATACTCGATATACGCGAAATCGCAGTACGCAATTCCTCTAAATTTGACAGCTCCATGTGTTTTTTGCAATTATTTTATTTCTTTGAAATATTTTATGCTGTTTTTGGATTTCCTAAAGTTCTTAAAGTATTTTGCATTAAATTTGTGTAAAAGATACCTGTTTTACAACAAAAAACATTAATGCACAACTCTGTGGTGATATTTTTCAACTTTTGAACCGGTAGTGTGAACTATTTTTTAATTGGAATCCGCAATACGCGAAAACTCGAGATACGCTATTGTGCTCGGTCCCGTACGATAGCGTATATCGGAAAATGACTGCATTTTTTTTATTCGTGCAGATAAGTACAGCAGAAATAAGGAAAATCCAGAATTGTAGCTATTGAACAAATGTTGCCACAACAAGTTCATGGACCCAGGCTTAAAGGCCGGGATACATTGACCAGGCGGAACGGGTTACGCGTTGCGGCCATGTACGATTGACTATTGATTTTCTATTGTGCAGTAAGAGTGTGATAAAAAAAAAATAAGTTAAATTAATACAGAACATACCAGTATATGAAACGATTTAAGAGCGTCACTCCGTTGACGATATGGTTCAATCGGAAGCCACCAGCAATTTCGGGCGTTTTCGAGTCCATAAGCATAGCATTGTAACCACCTTAAATCGATGATGATGAAAGATAATAAATTAGATATTAATTATTATGTTCAGGCCTTAGAAATGCGTGTAAATTTAATACCAGAAGAAATGCTGAGCGATTTTGATTCGTTGCCACCAACAATTGCTTGCTGGATCAAAGGAACTTCTCTGTACATTTCAGACATTTTAATATGCTGGCTAAGAAGTGACACACACGGAATCGAATAAAAGACTTAAACACGAATATTAACCAGCTATCAGCTATAAATATAAGCCTTGGGTGAATTAAATATTGAATATATGGTTTACGCCGACACAGCACAGACAGAATATGGCGCGTAAAGAAGCATCAAAGTTATAAAGGCTGAATCGAAGTGATTAAAGGAATCAGGTGGTAAAAAGCTTTAGGCAGATCGCCATATGTGAACAAGGATGTTATAAGAGACCAGGTAGAGGACTGTATAGGAACCAAGATGGATTAAAAATATCAAATCAAGGTGTGTTTATTTAGAAGGTGAATTATTAGGCCAATTACAGGGTTTTCGAGGATTATATAGACATGTTCAGCGAGTTGTAGATTCGTTCAGGCATATAATAGACTCTTTCAGCGAGATATAGAATTGTTCGGAAGTAGGTGTAGACATTTTCGGTTATACTGTAGAGCTGTCACTTTCGTACCCCTTGGACTGCAAGTTGGATCATTCTCATCAGAAGGTAAACAAACGGTTTTTGAAAAAATATACTTTTTTCAACTAATTTATGTATTAAACAGCTTGGAGAATGATTATTAGCTACTTTAAGGACTTTTAAGAATGAAAAATTGAACCCTGCGTCACAGTGTATAAACAAAACAAAAGACAGAATGGCTGAACATATCTACGCCTACTTCCGAACAATTCTATATCTCGCTGAAAGAGTCTATTATATGCCTGAACGAATCAACAACTCGCTGAACATGTCTATATAATCCTCGGAAACCCTGTAACGTTGGACTTGCGATTTCATCGTCTGATGTTATCTGTCAAATTCCATATATAAATTTGACAGGCCACCGATAAAATCGTGTGCGAAAAAACGTTGCCATGGCCCTTACCCTACTCGACGATACCTGCTTTATTCCCACTTTTCTACCTTATAACCTTGATGCACCTTGATGACGACGCGAAAATATATGTCAAGAATTATTGTTTGTTACATGGCAGCGAATCAATGTGTAGTTTTTGTAAATTACCTATAAATAATAATTGATTCCAGCTAATGAATCATGATAAGATGAGGTTTACATAAGACAATTTTTAATTATTTTTCTGTTGATGGTTTTAATAAGACATATATTAATAGAGATCGACACAATTTACTCCAGATAGGTTTGCTGAATAATTGTCGGTGTATGTTCTGATTTAGTATTTTATTTATTGTGCGTGAATTATATCAATCAATAGAAATATAGCAAACCTGTGCAAATGTTCGTTTGTTGCATAGTAATCTGCTATTAAGACGTTGATAATTAGTTATATACTAATCTGATTTCTGAATAGTGGTGAATGAAGTGAAAATATTTGAATCGCCCTAAGTTTTATGTGCTCATATACTACGTGATTATATGTGTATTTGTTTTTATAAGTAAAATGGTGAAATTACAACCTCTGGAATTTATCGATTGTTTGATTGACAGTCCAAATTTTCGTGAGAATCTTAACAAACATGAGAAAGAGCTTGATAAAACGAGTCAACAAATAAAACGAATCATCAAGGAAATCAAAGATTTGTTAGCAGCAGCTAAAAGTAAGTTCTATTTAAAAATGCTAATACTTGTCGAACATTAAATTTCAGTCAATTTGATAGAGCTTTTGAATTATGCCCGGTTAAGGTAACGACGATCAGGAAACGGCATTCAATATAAATCCTAGATTCCAAAATTTTATTAAATTTTTATTCAAAGCGGCGAAGCAGGCCATTAGATTCCATGTCTGTACAAAATAAATTGAAAGAACAAATTATGGCTATACAGGTATACCCCGATATACGCCATACTCGATGTACGCGATTTCGCTATACAGTCTGTTTTCGAGTTACGCGGATTGTGCGTTCCCGAAGAATCCGCGTATGTCTAATTTCACGGTTTTCGACAAAATACAATTAGTTACTTCATAGTTTTTATTCAATTTAGTACTTTTATACACATTATCATTTATTTGATTCGATTCGTGTAGAATATTGTGATATTTTTCGCTTGTGGATTAAATTTATTAGAAAAAATGCAATTTATACTGCATTGGGCAAATGGAGAAGCATATTGTACTGATTTGACATTTGATGTGTCAAATTAAAAAAAAACAGCGTATCTCCGAATCCGCGGAAGTCGAGAACTGCGTAAGGTAACGGTCAGAACCTCGCCGCATGCGATTTTGCCGCATGCGGCAAGAAAAGAGTTTTCTCAATTTTCTAGCTTTTCAAGGTATTATTATGATATTTTGTTGTTTCTTTATAAATACAATCATTATTTGATATAATTTTAGACATTTGACATCTGAAATAAAATCGCTTGCGGCGATGCGGCAATATCAAATGATTTTGATTTTGCCGCATCGCCGCATGCGGCAGATTCGCAAGTGCTGTCATTAATGTCAAATCCCATACAAAAGCTTGCGGCAAAATCGCATGCGGCGAGGTTCTTACCGCTGCATAACTCGGGAACAGACTCTACGCGATTTTCTTAACTTGACAGTCTTCCGAGTAAGGTCCGTGTCTGCCCAAGTGACATTTGCTCGAAATTGTTTTCCCATATCTGCTCGATTAGTACTCGATACCACCCGCTGCGCAAATTCGAGCAGTTTCCAGCGCAGAAAATGCACCAAAATCTGCGCTGGCCAGCGCAGATTTGGCCTGGTCTCCCGCGCTGTTCTTCAGCGATTTCTGCGCTGGGTCGCGCAGTTCGGGCAGTTCGGACAGTTCGGACAGTTCGGGCGGCGGCGGAGCAAAAAAAAAAAACGGTCAAAAAATTTAAAAAAATAATGCCCATAAAAAATGCGCCCATTTTTTCGTCCGCTTCTTCCTCTCCTCTCCCTCCTTCACCCTGGCTTGCCTTACTTGAGCTTCAGCCCGTGCCTTCCGCCGCCAGCTGATTGGGTGTTGTGGTGTATGCGTTGATACTTATATGTGCATTGCGGTTATGTATTGTTATTGGTGGGTGTTAGCATTTACCCGCTGCGCAAATTCGAGCAGTTTCCAGCGCAGAAAATGCACCAAAATCTGCGCTGGCCAGCGCAGATTTGGCCTGGTCTCCCGCGCTGTTCTTCAGCGATTTCTGCGCTGGGTCGCGCAGTTCGGGCAGTTCGGACAGTTCGGACAGTTCGGGCGGCGGCGGAGCAAAAAAAAAAACGGTCAAAAAATTTAAAAAAATAATGGCGCCCATTTTTTCGTCCGCTTCTTCCTCTCCTCTCCCTCCTTCACCCTGGCTTGCCTTACTTGAGCTTCAGCCCGTGCCTTCCGCCGCCAGCTGATTGGGTGTTGTGGTGTATGCGTTGATACTTATATGTGCATTGCGGTTATGTATTGTTATTGGTGGGTGTTAGCATTTACCCGCTGCGCAAATTCGAGCAGTTTCCAGCGCAGAAAATGCACCAAAATCTGCGCTGGCCAGCGCAGATTTGGCCTGGTCTCCCGCGCTGTTCTTCAGCGATTTCTGCGCTGGGTCGCGCAGTTCGGGCAGTTCGGACAGTTCGGACAGTTCGGGCGGCGGCGGAGCAAAAAAAAAAAACGGTCAAAAAATTTAAAAAAATAATGGCGCCCATTTTTTCGTCCGCTTCTTCCTCTCCTCTCCCTCCTTCACCGTGGCTTGCCTTACTTGAGCTTCAGCCCGTGCCTTCCGCCGCCAGCTGATTGGGTGTTGTGGTGTATGCGTTGATACTTATATGTGCATTGCGGTTATGTATTGTTATTGGTGGGTGTTAGCATTTATTAATTAGTGTGTGACCTTGGGACGATGCGGGAGAAGCTGGATTGGGATTTAAAGTGTTATCGGTGTATTGATGGATTATTTTATTTCGTGCCGCTGCTGATGAGACCATTCGATGCCCCTGCCAATTGAGGGTGAAGAAGCCTATTTAAAACAAGCGTAGGAGAACGTCTAACACTAATCTAATATTTTTTAATTTGAACATGTTTGATGCTTCAACGACCTTCTATGCATCATGTAGCACAGTGTATAGTGGTTATATTTTTTTTTTAATTTGCCGAAATCTGTTTCGAGTTTTTGGGTCTCGACACACACACGCACGCACACAGCGCGGGGAAAGTGACCGTTCACTCTATCATGCCGCGATCCCCCACCCCGTCCGGCGCTAGGGATGAGGATGCGCTATATGATAGCTGATGTTAGCGGATGGGGAGGGGGGTTTGGTGGGGGGGTGCGTGCTTGCGTGCGCGCTTTCGTAGGTGCGTTCTCGCGTGCGCGCGTTCGTAGGTGCCTTATCGCGTGCGCGCGCGCGCGTTTGTTTGTGTGTGTGTGTGTGTGAGTTTGCGCGCGTGTTTGTATGTGTGCGTGCGTTTGGAAACCCCAGAACTATTTGATTCTGATGGGTACATTTTCATCCGCTGCGGCTACAAAGTCCATGCATTTTCGATCTCGCTACTTGAGAGACAACACTGTAGAGAATAGAATAAGAAATAATAAAAATATAGAAGATCGATGTATAGGCAAGTGTCAAAATGATAAGCAACCTAGGACGAGAGACGGAGCCAGAGAAAGGAAGCACAAAGTGCAGAGAAACGAGAGCGGGAGAGAAACGAATTGGAGCGATGACCACGAGAGACGAACGAAAATCGGAGAGAGCTTTGGGGACGACGGAGAGAGAGAACGACACAGCGATCAGTTTTTGGACGAATGTTGACGAGAGCGGTCATAAAGCACTAAGCATCCTAAACATCTGAAGTACGAGACAGCAGTAAAAATAAAGAGATAATAAAAAAAGGGAAATGAAAAAAACGAATGTTGAAATTGGCGAAGACAGTTGCGGATATCACGACAAACACAACCATTGGCATTGGCATCTTTGCGATCGGCTCTGCTGTTGGGGGTGTTAAAAAGGCACACGATCGAAGCGAACGTGCATGTGATATGTAGCAAATTTCTTTCCCATTCCGCTAGCGGACGCAAGTGGAAACAAAACTTGAATTGAATTCATACAAAAGAGGATTCTGGATTTGTTTATTACGGTGCGCGTATGGTGCTGCACCAGTCCGTCCAGAATCGGGCGGCTTGTTGACTTGTCGGTATCGTGACGCCGATTGACCGGTAATGCCTTGGAATGGGTTCGGATCGGTAGATTCATGTTTCGGTCGAGTGCATTCCGTGCATTTGTCGCGCCACAGCAGTAGACCCGGCAGCACCAAAGTCAAAACAAAAACCTTCCCCGAGTGTGGGCTGCTATGCTAAGTTCTTATTAGTATTATTATTATTATTATTGGGGTAATAGCCAACGCGATCATGCCGGCCTTTTCAAGTCTTGAGTAGCACGTAGCCGGATAGTCAGCCCTTGCTACGGCGGACGGTTCATACGCGGTTAGAACCCATGACGGACATGCTGTTAAGATGTGAGATGACGGTGCGGGCAACTTGCATACTGCCACACTGTCTTCTGCCCGGTGCATACGCATACGCGGGGGATGAACCTCCACAAAAACACCGTCATGAACCACCGGCAGATCTAACGCTAGGTGGACTAGGCGGTCGCCGATGATCTCTAGGCTGTAGTATGCCGTATGTCTACAAGTGGACAGAGTATTAGCTATAAGGGCCCCCGGAAAGATGGTCGTTGGGGCTCCGTGGCTGGAGAACCATTTGCACCTCCCCTTCCCCCATGGCTACTACAATTTTAGGGCCTGTGACCGATGATCGTAGGGGTCCCATGGGCACCCCCCTCCCCCCCCATCTGCCGGCAATTTAAGTATACCGTTCAATCTTCCAACAGCTGTGTGTCAGTACCCCCTCCTCAGGGGCCTCAATTCGTCTTTCCGCCTTTCAACACCTTCCTTTCTTTGACCGATGAATCATAACATTCCGGAAGAAATTACATTTGGCGACATATCTATGTAATCCACAACAGACGAAAGCAAAAGCTTAGTGTTACAAACGTGTTGGAGCGAATTAGGGTTCTGCGCGTTGCACAGCAAACCCTCCATAGTGCGCTAGCGATTCCGTAATCATTTTTACATTGCGATTTTTTGGTTTGATTTGTAAAAATGCAACTTTATCGCCGCAATGTGTATGAACGGTTTTTTAAGCGCCACAGCAACTCATGAGCATTGACCACACGCGAGAATGAGATAGCGCTAGGGAGGGAAAGAGCACGGACGATGGCTGACAGCGATTGGCCGTCTGACGCACCAACACATCCAAACCTTCGGCAGCGCGCTCAGGCGAGGGGAATGAGGCGGAGCCAGGGACGGGCAGCTCGACGAGCTGCTCGACAAATTTGCCGTTGGAGAGAAAAGGAAGGCATGATAAAATTCTCAGAACTCCATGATTTCTTCCGTCGCTTTGCGCAGCGGGCAAGGATAATGTATTTAGAAGGTTGATTTTTATCGCTTTTGCTGGGCGACATTGTGGGGGACATCTGTCACTCTCTGCATACAAATTTCATTACCTCGCACCAGCCCTTACCGATTTTTATACCGGAGCCCACGGAAGAGAAATGTCAAGTCGAGAAATGTCATTTTGCTCTGAACAACTTCACCTTGTCATTTATAACACCTTGCTCGATACGCCTGAAATTGTCCCTACCAGCATTAAACGGCTTTGAAGGCATTCAGAAGGCATTTAAGGCGAATTTAAGGCTTAGAAGGCGAATAAAGATTTCAACCGAAAGTTTCACGGCTGTAACGGGTTCTCTTCGAAATCTTTCAACTTTTTGATTCAACGAGAACAGATAGCTTGCCGCCATCTTAGATTGTTTATATACTGGTCTTGCACCCTTATTAATGTAACTACCAAATAGAGCAGTAACAACGCTTTTGGTTCCGAAGCAGGAAAACGTGTGTTCAAATCCTGATTTTTATAATCTTTTTTCTGTGTTTATTTCTTTTTAAATTAATATTTTCTTGCTATAATTAATACAAACAAAATTTATGTGAAGCAAAATGAAAATAATACCTTTTTAAAAAACATAATAATTACAATATCACTTCATTAACAGGATGGAAGAAATATTTATCCTCTTTTCTCCTTTTATTAGAGTTATCGAAATGAGTTTGATATATTAATACCTTTCAACGGGTTGGTCTTTAACAATCGAATAATGCAGACCATCTTTAATAAAGTGATATAGCTCAGAGCTTAACGCAAGAGAACATAACACGTAAATCGTGCTATCGAATCTCACCCTCATATCTGGGAACACTACAACAGTGCAGTGCTGAAGACGCTTGTAAGGTTTTCTTTTGACAGTTGCAATTTAAAATTTCAAAATAAAAGCGAATTTTTTCATTGACATATTTCAAAGGCATTTAATTACTGCTAAATGCACTGCTGATCGCCTTCAATTCGCCGGTGATTACAAGGCGATTAGAAGGCATTTAACGGAAATTTGTGGGTAGGGGTGGATTTGTGTGTGAACAAGTGTGTTGAAAGCGCTAAGATTTGGTGTGATCGTTAATTCGACTTTCTTCTATCGATAGACGATGCTCATTTTACATTCGTAGCTTTGATTTTTTATGAAAAACAAAAGCAAATTTTGTGTGACGTTATTTTATGAAAAATCGATATTATTTTAATATAAAATGGCAGCATTACCAACTATAACTATAGGAAACATAATTTCCGAGCGAATCTAGAAGAAAACAACGAAAAAGCCGCATCACAGTTGATTTTAAAGGCTTTTTTCTAAATTCCCTTAAACTAGTGCACTTTAAGGGAAGTTTAAGGCTCCAGTTTAAGGGAATTTGTCCGAATTCCCGATTATTCGTGCTCAAAAATGTCAATTTGGTGTGCTCCATCGGATGCGATTTAATCGGAAGGCCTGTCAAAATTTTATATGGGATTTGACAGATAACGTCGGACGTGCGATTTCGTCGTACGACGGAATCAATTTTTTTTATTTCGTCGGACGCCGCATCCGATTTTATCTGTCAAACTAAATGTGTGGTGTTTTGTAGGAACAATCTCAACTTAATTTTTCACAATCGTTATATTATTAAAATCATCCAAATAATCGCAATATGATACGAAAAAGCGTTTGACAGCACGTGCGATAAAATCGCATGCGATGGAGCACAGACACGGGCCTAAGGGCTTGGTACTTGTTCCGACGCAGCGTATCGCAACGCATTGCGTGACGCAAGCTGGTAACTGTTCGCTGTGTTCTGCATGGATGTGTCAACACATTTCACAAAGAAAAACATACACAAATCGCAATAATGCCTATTATTTATAGGCTCAGAAGTAAATATAATGTCAAATAACAACTGTGAAATCCATTCCAGTGGTGTCGAAAACAGTTCAAAGCATGTTTACGCTTTTTTATTGCATATTGGTACTGACCCACACACACCTGTTTTGCAGCAACTACAAAATTACTTTCTCTACATTCATTTTGTTTTGTTTATAAAATTATTTAGTAGTCCAGTTTCACGCAAAACTGCGATCGAAACCATTTAACATGAACATATATCGATTTTCACTCGATATGGTTAAATCGTTTTGACAGACGCATCACGACGTGCGTCGAAATAGAAATTTCTCTACTTTGACGCTGCGTAGTGTGTCGTTAACGCAAGCGTCTGTCAAATCCCACACATTTTGGCAAAATCGCTACGCATTGCGTCTGAACAAGTACCGCTCTCTAAATTGTAATGCTTTGACAGGCTGGAAATAGACGAACCGCTCAGTCCGACAGCCTTCTATTAATTTACCCATTCGAGCAATTTTATGTCTGTCATGACAGTAATTTAAGAGCAATTTAGCGGTACGAAGTGTTGTCGTTTATTGTCGGTGAAAAGATGTAAAAAAAGCAGTATTATCTTTTAGTAGAAGAAGACGTAGGCGGTGTGTTCAAAACTGTGAAATGTAAAAGTCAGCCACAGGGTGGCCACTCATCCGGGAAAACTGGGAATTAGCCGGGAATTTAATTTTTCCAGGAAAAACCGTGAAATTCTCCAAAAAAAACCGGGAAATTATCACAAACTTTTGCTATCACTGTTTACCATCGTACGAAGTGCATTTTCAATTAATGGGATGTTTCGTATATTGTTCCCAACTTACCACAGGCCATCAACGTCACACCAATCTGTATGGACAACATTTTCCGTTTCTCACATATGGTACGCAATATATGTACAGGCGTGCCCCGAGTCACGACCCCTTCGAGTTACGACGATTCGCAGATACGACGATTTTGATTTTGACAGTTCAAAGGTGTCATTGACAAGAAATTTATGTATTTTTTTGAGTTTCTGTGCTGATCCACTGAACCGTTATACACACATTTCGAAAGATTTCAAAACTACCCGATCTTGAATATCTATATGGTGAACGGTTTTGGAATAAATTATTACATTCTCGAACAATATTTTATCCAAATTACACGATATTGTAGATTTCAACTCTTCAACTTCGGTTATAAACTTTATATTCATAGATATTCGACATACGACTGTTTCGACTTACGCCTTGCTTTGGGACATTTTTTCGGTCCCAAATACAGTCGTATCTCGGGGGACGCCTGTACTCTACTTCTCATTCGCACTGGTGAAATATTTACGTTCATCGATATCAGTTCTTGCACATTTCGGGTACGGTGTGCCTATTCGTTCTACATTGCACTCGTCTTTTGTTATTCATTTCTCGTGAAGTTGCGGTCGTGTCGGATTTAGTGGGCGATGCCAATTTTTGGACAGATCTGATAATTTTTGTCCCCTTTAGCAATTTTAAGGTTACCCAATCACACATCGTCAGTACATTGGCATTTTGCATTTTGGTTTCGGGCCTCTACCTTCATTACGCCCGGGTGACTGGGTTCCCACACTGTTTTAAGAAGCGCACTTTATTGGTCTGCTGCTCACGGCGTGTCAATGGGAACTGAGGGTGACGCGTTTCCTGTCTTCTACCTTAAACATGCCCGTCAAACATTGCGAGGGTTGCTAGTGGTATCATCTGTTCGAAATCTTAAGATATTTTAAAAATATTTAAAAATATTTATTTTTTATTCATTAATTATTGTTTTGCTGTGTGATTTGTCGAAAAGATCACTGTTGCCTCGAGCAACAGAATTTTCTCAACTTGAAAGTCCGCGAATATTAAACGCAAAAAAGTTCTTTTAACACTTTATTTACAAGAAGGGTTAAAAAAATACTCTCTCTTCCGGGACTTTAATACGCGAGAAAAGGGCGTTTCTTCAGCCGTCGTTCCTTTAAATACCCTTTCGCTGGTTCTCGCTCGGCGCTACGGTCGATGCCCTTTCCCTTCGGTGTTCTTCGGTTAATCTTCGTTTTAACTGTCGCAAATATGGCTGAGTCACGGCGAAATATTTCGCCCTACGATCATGGCATCCTCTCTACGAAGACAGGGCCCTCTATGTTCATCTGCTCAAACTAGCATCACGATGAACGGACCGTTGATGCTTGTCAACAATCACTATTAAAATTGTTATGGATTTTTTCAAAATAAAATCTCAAAATTTAGGTGTTTAGTAAGCTATAATTTGCAATGTTATACCTGCTCTCTATAATTGTGGGGTGCTATAATTATAACTGCTAAAACTAGCGGCGAAAAAACTGCCTAGGCTCGCAAGCTCTTTAATGCGAGGGCTCTGGGGCGGTGAACTTGTATGGCGTGCGAGCCCTCTCGCGCCCTCGCAAATCGCTGTCAGGTAACGGTCAGAACCTCGCCGCATGCGATTTTGCCGCATGCGGCAAGAAAAGAGTTTTCTCAATTTTCTAGCTTTTCAAGGTATTATAATGATATTTTGTTGTTTCTTTGTAAAGATAATCATAATTTGATATGATTTTAGACATTTGACATCTGAAATAAAATCGCTTGCGGTGATGCGGCAATATCAAATGATTTTGATTTTGCCGCATGCGGCAGATTCGCAAGGGCTGTCATTAACGTCAAATCCCATACAAAAGCTTGCGGCAAAATCGCATGCGGCGAGGTTCTGACCGCTGCCTCAATTGCATGGCGGGTGTGCTCTTTTTGACAATACGTATTTGTGACATTTTGACAGTTGTGCGATGTTTTGCAACCAAGGTGAGTACATTTGAATGTAATTGGTACATGTCAATATCCTTACACGCTTTCTTCTCAAAGAAATTACTGCCTATATCGTATAGGAGTATTGATAGAGCGACAACTGCGTGTTACCCTCAAGCTATGTTCTGGTTGGATGCTTATTGATTGTTCTGTTGGTGGATTAGGATTTTTTGTTTCGTTATTTTGCTCTATTTTGCTCTTCAAGCTGGATATTTTCTGTGGTATTAGAATGGTTGTCTAATCCGCTTGTTTGTGGTCTCAAAGATTCAGTCATGTCATTAGAATTTGTAATATGTTCTAGAGGCATCTCTGCGCTGATGAGATGTTCTTGCTCTTCATCTTGTGTTTCTTGTTCAACATTTACATCCTCATTTCCTACGTCCTTTTTCTCTTTTTCCCTATTTTCTACATCCTCTATCTCTATATCTTTCTCTACAGTTGTATTTACACCCGGAGAACCATTCATATTTACAGTTTTAGAGATGAATTTCCGATTTCGTCTAAAGTGACTTCCCTGATCTTCTTCTTCTTCTTTGGTGCAACAACCGCTGTCGGTCAAGGCCTGCCTGTACCCTGGAGCTTGGGTGCCAAGTGAGCTTGGCTTTCAGTGACTTATTGTTACCATAGCAGGATAGTCAGTCCTACGTATGGGGGTACGGTCTATTCGGGACTTGAACCCTTTACGGGCATGTTGTTACGTCGTACGAGTTCACGACTGTACCACCAGACCGGCCCGACTTCCCTGATAGTCTCTTATAATATATGATCGTTTGTTAACGTTTTAACAATAACTCCATATTGCCATTCCTTTGATTTTTTTTGAATATTACTTCATCTCCAATAAGAAGTACGGGTAATTGTTTTGCCTGTCTATCATAATAATTTTTCTGAATTTCACGCTTTTTGAAAATCCTTCTTTGAATGTCTCGTTCGTCTAACATATTTCTTTTTAACAGCTGTTGATTGATTGGCATGGGCCGGTTTGGTGGTACAGTCATCAACTCGTACGCCTTAACAACATGCCCGTCGTAGGTTCAAGCCCCGAATAGACTGTGCCCCCATACGTAGGACTGACTATCCTGCTATGGTAACAATAAGTCACTGAAAGCCAAGCTCACTTCACCAGTGGGTACAGGCAGGCCTTGACCGACAGCGGTTGTTGCGCCAAAGAAGAAGAAGAAGATTGATTGGCATACGCGTTTTAACAAGCCTACCAAACAATAACTGGCTTGGTGATAGTTGCATACTCGCTAGTGGTGTTGTGTTATATTCAAGAATACGGTACTGGAATTGATCAACCTCTCTCATTTCATAGCATTTTTTCAAGATATTTTTAGCGATTGCTACTCCTTTTTCTGCAAGACCGTTACTTTGAGGGTATCGTGGACTAGAAAACTGAAATTCGATATTATTTTTATTTGCATAACATTCCCATTCTTTCGAGTTAAATGGTACATTGTCACACCGAATTATTGTTGGGTAACCAAAACATTCAAAGTAACGATCAAAGAGTTTACAAACGCTGCGTAACGTCTTGTCTTCTAGCCGGTCCGAGCAAATAAATCCCGAATAGGAGTCAATTAAAACCAACCAGTAGTATCCTCCATACTCATATATGTCAGTTGAAATTTTTTGAAAAGGATATTCTGGAGGTTCATCTTGGACAAGAGGCTCTTTTTGATTATTCCTATGGAATTTTTCACATATTATGCATTTACTGACAAAATCCTTTATATTATTAGTCATGCCTGGCCAGAAAAATTGTGCACGTGCTCGAGATAATGTTTTTTCAATACCTAAGTGAGGTGCATGCAGCCATTTACAAATGGTTAGCTGAAGTTTTTTGGGTATCAGCAGTTGATGGTCTTTGAATAAAAGATCGTTCTCATAATGAACCTGTTCTCGATACTTATAAAATGATTGACTTAAATTGTCTAATTGATTATATGAGGGCCACTTGTCTTCATCATTCTTTAAGGCTTTAACTTATGAATCATAATTATCTTTTGACATGCATACTTTGTTAACAAGGGCATGTACAACTTGTTCTAAATCTTCTACAAGTTCGTCTGTTTCAGGTAAGGCAGCCCTAGAAAGACAATCAGCCAGAAGCATATCTTTTCCTGGAGTATATTGTAATGATAGCCCCGGATACTTTAGTAGTATCAAAAACATGCGTTGCAATCTAGGTGTTACATCGTCAATGTGCCTGAGTGTTAATGAGTGTTTCTAATGGTTTCTGATCAGATTGAACCAAAAATTCGCGCCCATAAACAAAATAGTGAAACTTTTGACACGCAAAAACTATTGCCAGTGGTTCCTTTTCAATTTGAGCCCATCTTTGCTCACTCTTCGTAAGAGTTCTTGACGCATAAGCAACAGGACCATGTTCTTGACGCAACACACAGCCTAATTTATCTGTGGAACTATCTGTTTGGATTGTTAAAGGTTTACTCGGGTCAAATATGGCTAACCCTGGTATATTAGAAATCGTATCCAGTAAACACTTCATTTCCATTTCATGCACCTCTTTCCACTCCCATTGTACATTATTATGTGTTAATTCTCGTAAATTGGCTGTGCGTTTCGATAAATTTGGAATAAACTTAGCAAGATATTAACATAATCGGAGAAATCTAGCAACGTCTTGTACATTTTCCGGTTTTATCATTTCTGTTATGGCTCGAATATCTTTCTCTAACGGATGCACTTCTCCATTAGAAATAATGTTCCCCATAAATTCGATGCGATTTGTACGAAATTGTAGCTTGTCCATATTAAATTTTACATTCTTTTCTAGCGCGTTTCATAACCTGTGATAAAATAATATCATGTTCGTCTTCATTTTCTCCTGCAATAGCCATATCATCGAAGTATATTTCTACACCCATAATGTCGCCAAATATTTGCACCATCTTCCGTTTAAACATTTCGGGAGCATTATTTAGTCCAAACGGGACACGATTCCAGCGAAAACGTCCAAATGGCGTCATAAAAGTAGTTAAATCAGAGCTTGCTAATTCCATTTGCCAAAATCCACTACTCAAATCCAACACTGTGAAGACACGCTTTCCGGACAATCTTCCGAATAAATCTTGTTGCGTAGGTTGCGTTAAGTAGTGTTCACGCTTGATGCATTGGTTCAAGGCTTTTGGATCTAAGCAAATTCGTAAGGTGCCGTTGGCTTTTTCAACCACCTGCATGTTACTAACCCAGTCAGTTGGACAGTCTACATATGTTATTATGTTTGCACTTTCCATGCGCTTAAGTTCTTCCTTAATTCGATCAAGCAAAGCTAATGGAATACGTTTTCTATAGAGGAGGGTTGGCATTGAGTTTTCCTTTAATACAATTGAGCATTTTCCTGGAAATCTTCCTAACCCTTCAAAAGTGTCTTGATGTTTTTTTATAAAATCTGTCTTATTGGTGGGAATTTCATTTACTGTTTTTACTCTGTTTAAACGAGTTATGAGACCAAACACAAGATTTCAGACCTAACAATGGCTCAAAGGTTGAGTCCACTACTATAAAATCTGCATTAAATTTTTGATGCATTTCTGGGTCCACACAGTGAAGATTTACTTTTCCATGAATTTTAATTTTATTTGAGCTGTAATCCATATTTTTTGTATTTTTCACTTCTTCAATTGGTGCTCCAATTGATTTTACCTCATCCACCGGAATGCAATTTACTTCAGCTCCTGTATCTAGCTTAAACCATATTTTGAACTTTCCTACGCTGTAAATTGTCCGCCATGCATCCGCATTGTCAAGTTCTTTTCTGGTCGCATTTATTCTATACAAAGCACATTTTTCATTAGAATTATTCTCATACGTATTGTCACCCTGACTCTCACTTAATTTCTTACCTGCGTCACTCCAGTTAACCGTTGACACCATTTTCGGTTTCTGCGTAAACTTCTGTTTCTCCTGTTGCCGCTGGTTGCTGAAGCTATTTCCATTGTTCTTGCGACGGCAGCACTTGCTAAATGGCCTACACCACCACATCTTTAGCACGTCGTATTCACTGCTGGGCAGCTTTCTCGATGTTTCTCGCTGAATTTTCCCCCACATTTGTAGCACGAATTCTGATTAACTGCTGCTACTTGCCGCTCCTCCTCCGATTGTCGTTCTTCCTTTTTAACCTCATGCAGGCTCAACTTTTCCTCCAACACTTGCTTGTTTTCCGAAGTCACCTCAAATAGTTTGCATGTTTCTACGACTTTGTTGAGCGTGGCGTCGTGTCGATCTAGCTATTTGTGCTGGAGAGATTTATCGTTGATGCCAATAATTATTCGGTCGCGCAGCATACGATCAGGGTATGGAGTGTTGCATTTCAAACACTGAAATTCACAAAACTGGGCTTGCGTTCGTAGTTCAGTTTCAAATTCCGCGAACGTTTGCTTTTCTTTTTGTGCAATTTTATGGAACTTGAACGCTTCCATTGTAGCATTTCTTTTTGGCAAGCAGTATTCATCAAATGCTGCAATTACGTTTTTAAGAGACATCCGGGGCGACTATGGGCTTCGAACGACGAGATCCGTTCGCCGCGGTTGTCAGAAGGCGCTCACTTGGCGCTCAGTTTTAAAATAACGTACCATTGAGAGACCGTAAGAAGCGCGCGAAAGAATGAGTTCTACCTGCCGGGGTCGAACGTTCCCGTTTGTATGGGGAGAAATCCGCGAGGTTTTGCGCTGCGGATTTGGAACGAATGTTGTTTTCAATGTAACGTTTTGCTTCAAATTTTGCTTTAAATGATTGAAGTGAATTGAACTTAGAGGTATGTAGCATTTTGAAAATGTTTTGTGATCTATTTCTAATAAAAAAAGTTTTCATCAGTTTTGAAAATTCATATAAAAAACATAAAACATATCGGAATATAAATATACATACAAATATCTATAATAAAAAAGATATATATATATATATATATATATATATATATATATATATATATATATATATATATATATATATATATATATATATATATATATATATATATATATATATATATATATATATATATATATATATATATATATCTTTTTGAGTAAAGCTACCTTATAATTCATAACAAATCATCCAATAACGATGTAACGAATGAAATCCAATACCAACGGCCAAAAAAATCAAAATTCAAAACTTAACCATCCTTGAATCGTAGATATAAACGTCTTTAAATGCTTGACAGTTGTATCTCATGATTCTCTTTCTCTCGTGAGCGTCGAACGGATTTCGTCGATCGAAGCCGGTACTCGCCCCGATCGCTTCTCCCTCTTCTTCAGCCGCGTCGGCAACACCTTCGTCCTCGACCTCACTTTCATTTTCGCCGAAGAGATTTGCAGCATTTGCTGCGTCGGGGTACAGAGTGTGGAAAATTTCCACACCTCGTGGTCCAATTGTCCATAGAAATGTGGCAACTTTGTTCTCTTCCTTTTCTGTTATTTTGACACTAGCACGCAAGTAAATAGCGATCGATTGTTTCCAGCGAGGCCATTCTTTTGCTAAGTTAGCACAATCAAGCGGCTGCGGTAATCTTGGATCGGACGCCATATTTTTACGATGAGCACTTTATATGTATTTATATCAGGTTCCCTTTTAGTTATGATTAACTTCTGACACCATGTTTTAAGAAGCGCACTTTATTGGTCTGCTGCTCACGGCGTGTCAATGCGAACTGAGGGTGACGCATTTCCTGTCTTCTTCTACTTTAAACATGTGCTCTTTTTGACAATACGTATTTGTGACATTTTGACAGTTGTGCGATGTTTTGCAACCAAGGTGAGTACATTTGAATGTAATTGGTGTTGAACGCAGTCAATGTTAACCATTCGCTGAGTAAATACAAAAGAGGACAAACCAATTTGTTCTGCTGCGCAAATCCACGTTTTATTCTTGTCTATTATAATCCACACACGGAAGCTGTCAGCGCGGCTCGATGACAGCTAAAACACAGTTCAATGTCTTAGCCATATTATGGCGTGGAAACACCGTTCAGAGGAATAGGGTTTATAGGAACAGGGTTCTTCGGCATGACTTCCAACAATTGGTACATGTCAATATCCTTACATACACTGGCACTGATGGTTGATTTCTGTATCTATTCGTGAGGTGCATCATCAGCGTTGTGCGAGTAACAGCATAATGCATCGCTGCTGTTTAACAGGAAATCCGTTCTTCGCAGATTTGTATGCTTTCTCCAGTGGCTGGTTGGTCCATGACTTCCGGTTACCCTTTTTTAAGGTTGTGTGATGACATCTGTTAATCAACAATTGATAGCAGATGGAAAATATCTTTGTCACGGGGTAAATTCTTTACACGTTAGTTTAAACTTCCGAAAATATAAAGAATGCATATTTAAATAGCTTAAGATCCATAGTAGCCAAATTAGATCTACAAACGAGCGCACGATTGAAAATTTGTTTGTACAAATTTGATAGAAATCATGCCAAAAAAGGTTCTCAAATGTGTTGTCACACCTCCAGATTGGATACTATACTGTTGAATAATTCACTAATAACTTGTATCCAGTTTTTTGACAAGTGTCCGTCTTTCCCGTAATGCCCGTGTTTACTTAACATCGATAGCTAATTTTTCTAGATAACGATTTTTGAAAACGTATGATATAATAATTTGGAATTAAAGTATCGAAGAATAGTAAACCGGAAAAAAACCGGGAATTTAAAATCCTGATTCGAGTGGCCACCCTGCAGCCAAGAAATTGCGTTTAATATAGTGCTAATTGTGCATCACCTTCCCCGGGTGATGCGGCTGTTCAAGTCAAGTTTGCTTAAAAAAAACATTGCTATCGTTTGTTTAAGTTAAGGAAATTGATGAAGTATAACCATTAAATTGTAATATAATACATTTCATGTTATTGATTAACAATTTGGCCGAAAAAAAAACATAGAAGAAGGAATAGGATCTATCTAAAATGCTCCAATCGGTAAATTGTTGTGGGCAGCCGTGCCGACCCCTGGACCTGCCGTGGCAGTTGCGCTGCCACCGGTCAATGTCCAGGGGACGACAGTGTGTCACGCACACTGTCGCACACACTAAGCAGCGCAAGGCTTAGTGTATTGCTCGGTATTGCTGAGATTTTCGCGGTAGCGCGAATCGATTATTTTTACTTTTTCCGGTGGATTTGTGTGAAAACTCGTGTCGAGAAATGAGTTTCGTATTTTATTTTGCATACACTATGTGAAATAAATAATTTGATTTGAAAATTGATAAAAAAATATTTCTTCTTAAAAAGAAATAGGCGATTATCTCGCCTATCTGTCAGATTTTATAAGGCTGGTATGTTCGTGTAACATACGGCTCTCAAAACTTGTGAAGCCATTTTCCTGTGAAAATTTTGTAAAATATAAAAAAAAAAACATTTTTTATATTTTGCATTTTTGTTTTCAATCCTGTCAACTTTGAAAAGCTATAGCTAAAAAACGGTAGCAAGTTGAACCAATCTATGTATAGTTATAGAAACTGCATTAGTTTATTTAGTTTTCATCAGAATATTGCATCAATATTGGATTGTGAATTCAAAAGTTATAAGCCTCCATAGAGCTGGCTACCCGGGTAGCCCGGTTGCCTGGAATAGGGGTATTGGAAAACTTAATTCATAAAAACGGGTTAATTATAATAAAAAAAAATCTACAAAAAAATCCACAGAAAAATGGCTGTTATTATTATTATTATTATTATTATTTATTTTTCATTGTTTACTATTTTTAATTACAATATAGTGGAGCTCTAATTGATATTAGACCTTTTTTGCCTTTTACACAATATACTGGATAAATTTAACAGTTTATACGTCATGATATAGATCATGTTTGAGCCATCGCGTTAGAGTGGAGTTCTTCTGCAGGGAAACGTTTGTTGAAAAAACCCTGGTCACAATTAGGACTTATAGTCTAAGAAAAAATGATAACGAAAGAGAATCTAGCCTCAACCTTATCTACACTAATCATTCCTCTGTTACATAAATTTATAATCTAGTCTATTTACTTTAATATAACCTATTTACAAATCGCCACGGGCTGGACGTACAATTTGTTTTATACTTTTCTAGTAGTAGATCAGCATATTGTATTATTTTTATCATATTTGTTCTTTGATGAATGTCACTAGTACTATGCCAAAGTGGTAAATTAAGGATTCGTTTAAGAAATTTGTTTTGGAACACTTGGATTTTCTTTAAGTGCGAAGAGGCATTTTTTCCCAAACTGGGTATGCGTATAATAATATAGGTCGTAGGATTTGTTTATAAACCAAAAGCTTATTTTTTAAGTTTAGTTTTGTCTTCCTGCTAGTAAAGCTATATAGAGATAATGAGGTTTTTTTTTTGCAGAGAGTATTCTATTTTCAATATGTTTTTTGAATGTTAACCTTTTGTCGAGTGTAACCCCCAAATATTTAATTTAATTTTTCCATTCCACTTCATTATTATTAATGTTTAATTTTCTATCTGGCAATTTTCTTCTGCTTGTGCAACGCGAGAAAAAAATAGCTTCTGTTTTAGATTCATTTACTTTCAGCTTCCATGTTTTGCAGTATCTTGCATAGTCATTTAGTCCTTTGTTAAGGCTTTTTATAATTGTTCTTGGACATTTGGCAGAGGAACTAATCGCAAAGTCATCGGCAAAAGATGGCAATTCCATAGCCTGTGTCTAGCGTTAAAGTCGCCACAAAGGAAATAACTGTTTGGGATAGCACTCAATAGGTTAACGTCTGCTTTAAAACTCTCACAATCTCTGTTTGCCCCAGGATTATCTACTGATATTATACTTATTTTTCCTCTATCAGTTTGTAACTGTATGCCTATGGCTTCTAGTGATTTTAATTTGAATGAAGGAAGTAATTTATGGGTGATATTTTTACTGACTACTACAGCTACACCACCTTTTGTTGTAGTCTCTCTATCTAGTCTATGTATAATATAATTGCAATGTGAAAAACGCATATTACATTTAAGGAATTTTTGGAACCGCTTCAGAAAATATGCTATTTTTCCATGTGTTTTTACTTAAATCGGACAAGAAAAGTTTTGTAAATGGTAGATACACATGTTCTGCATGCATTGCATCAATTTTCATGGCAAAAAACAATGGAAAAACTACTTAAATTTGAGATCCGGCAATAGCATTCCCTCGATGACCAAAAAAAGCTTCCACGAGTCGCCGCCAGATGCGCTAGTGAAAATCGAAATTACACCAGCGAGTACAATCAATGTAGCCCGGCCTTAACGCTGGCAATTTTTACACTGCATTGGCCCGCTTGTAGATGTATAATATTCAAAAAATACGCGATGGTGGTTCACTGCTCGAATATTTTTGAGTTCACTAAGGGTTATTGAACCCTTCACAAAATGTAATAGATACATCATCTGATCGTCGAATTTCTTTCTACGAATCTGCAATTTTTTTATCGCCGTTGGTTTTACATGCACTTCTTCCAGTGCTGTTTGGATTTCTTCCAAAGGATAATCTGGGAGGCCAAAGATGACAATTTTTGTGGTTTTTTCGTCATCAAGCTGATGTGTGTAGAAGTGCGTCGAAGTTTTTTTGAACTCCTCGATTATTTTAAGAAAAGCCCTCGTGTTTGTAGCATGCATTACGATACCTTTCTCGGTAGTATTTGTTGTGTAATTAACTACACCAACACCAGTTATTTTACGATGGACATCGCCTACAGATGTGCCGGTCACGACGATTGGAGGTACACGTTCGGTTTTACGCACACTTGCTCTCGCATTGTACGAGGAGAGAGGATCCATATAACAATGGGGAATTATTTCTATGACAAACGGGGTGTGAGGTAGTGAGAAACAGGTTGCGGCGAGCGAGAAGCTCTATTAATTCAGAGAGAGAGGAATGAAATAAAGGGGGAAGCGAAGAGCAACACATAAGGAGAGCGAGAATGCCATGGCGAGGAGTAACGAAGGATGAGGAAGAAATAGAAGAAAGTAAGAGGTGTTGCCAAAAAGCGGGTGAGAAGCTATGAAGGAAGCAAACAACAACACATACGGAGTGCGAGGATGCTATAATGAGCGGTGACAAAGAAAGAGAAAGACTGATATAAAACAAGGAGCGTGACAACACATGGAGAGAGTGTAGTTAAGGGAATAAGAGAAGAGCCACACATACGAAGAGCAAGAATATTTGCGCTTGCTATACCCACCCAAACGTCCAAAACGCGATGAATGGGTAAAACTATGGACCTGAGATGGGGCCCTATCTCAGTACCCAAACTGGTACCCAAAGGCAGACAATTTTGGACTTATTTTTTGAGAGAGAGCTAAAAGCTGATTGCTCCTCCCTCTTCTCCACTTCTCTCTAGAATTACATTTGTATGAGTTCTAGGAGAAGGGGGAAAGGGAAGGAGATGAGAAGTAAGTGAATTATTTTGATGAGGGAGGGGAGGGACACATTCACCAGTCACCGCCAAAATATCGAGAATTTGACATTGGCCGGTGGTGTTTGGTTCAGCGGCGTTCCGTGTGGATCACGGATGCTTAAAGGAAATGCTCTGTATATTTCCTTACAGTATCTCATTGCGGCGGAACCTTACAAATGTTATTGCGCGGTCGAATCAGGAATCGCGCATCGGATCGATGGAAGAAGGGAGTACGAACGAGGGGGGAGAAGAGGAAGCACAGAGAAAAACGCTACACAGTCACTCATACATTCTTACAGCAGCAGGCAATTCGCGAGAACATGAAATCGGGAGAGTATATTTTAACGCTCGCGAATGAGTGCAAGCAGGTGCGGTATAGAAGATAGAGCAAGACAGCCCAGTTTTTGTTCAAGCTAGGTCCAAAATGTTTCCTTGGGCAAACGTCCAAAACGCGATGAACCCAAACGTACAAAACGCGACGAATGGGTAAAACTATGGACCTGAGATGGGGCCCTATCTCAGTACCCAAACTGGTACCCAAAGGCAGACAATTTTGGACTTATTTTTTGAGAGAGAGCTAAAAGCTGATTGCTCCTCCCTCTTCTCCACTTCTCTCTAGAATTCCATTTGTATGTGTTCTAGGAGAAGGGGAAAGGTAAGTAGATGAGAAGTAAGTGAATTAAAGTTGATGAGGGGAGGGACACATTCACCAGTCACCGCCAAAATATCGAGAATTTGACATTGGCCGGTGGTGTTTAATTCATCGGCGTTCCGTGTGGACCACAGATGCTTAATGGAAATATTCTGTATATTTCCGTACAGTATCTCATTGCGGCGGAACCTTACAAATGTTATTGCGCGGTCGAATCAGGAATCGCGCATCGGATCGATGGAAGAAGGGAGTACGAACGAGGGGGAAGAAGAGGAAGCACAGAGAAAAACGCTACACAGTCACTCATACATTCTTACAGCAGCAGGCAATTCGCGAGAACATGAAATCGGGAGAGTATATTTTAACGCTCGCGAATGAGTGCAAGCAGGTGCGGTATAGAAGATAGAGCAAGACAGCCCAGTTTTTGTTCAAGCTAGGTCCAAAATGTTTCCTTGGGTAGCTTGCTCAATTTTCATACATGCCGCTCTTATTAAAAAGCCGGTAGGTCTTCGCTGATGATCATTTGAATCAATCAAAAAACTTTTTGCGCTACGGTACCGTTTGTATTAACGGCCGTTTGTACGTAAAATCAAGAAGTTTGAATGACTACCTTTGCCCATCGACGCATTCGCCTGGAACCGTCCGAAGCCATCCGCAGCCGTCACGAGCTGTTTGGAATCGGCTTCGGATGGATCCAACGAATACGACGGCTCGAGTTACCGACTAACGCATCCGGCCAGTCCTGGTCGGCTACAACAGATGACACCAAACATTACCGAGAATGCATCTACCTTTCACAACTTGCGATTATTGTGGAGTAATTCGGCAGCGATTCCGGTGTATTTTCAAATTTATCCATCGCTAGTGTAGCTTGGCCCTTAATGGCCACATTCATGATTCTCAGATGGAGAAGAAAATAAAGACAAATTGACATGCGAGCGCGCTAGGGTTTTTCTTCTCGAGACATTCTAGCGAACTTTCGATCTCCAAGACTCGCTCGGTCACTTATTTTGCTTAGAGGTTGATGGCAAGAAACAATAACGCATTGAATAGTATTTTGTTCACTAATAGCGTAGGCAGGTACGTGCAACCAAGATAGCCGAAAACATTGACGATGGATCCAACACAACGCCGGTAAAGTATGAAAACCTAAATAATTACGCTCTTCCTCCAATATTCTCTTCAATCACAGCAAAGAAATGAAGCGAAAAAAAAAACGTGCGAGAGAAACGAAGATCCGCCCTCAGATTAAAAGCCACAACGCACCAAGAACAGCTGTGCACAATACACACATAAATACAAATACAGAGCGAACAGAGCGGATACAGTAGTGATGGGCGGGTCGACCCGAACCTATCGGGTCGGAGCCATCCGTAAGCGACCCGGAGTCGTTCGGGTCGACCCGAAAGGTACAAGTAGGTTCAGTGGGTGCAACGACTCCGGTAGGTGCGAAAAAGCATAAGCGACTCCGACCCGTTGGTGCGGCGAGTTCGGGTCGGGTCGGGTAATATTGAACCTACTGTGGCCCGACCCGACCCGAACTCGCTGCACCAACGGGTCGGAGTCGCTTATGCTTTCTCGCACCTACTGATCTATCGGGTCGACCCGAACTCATTGCACCCGCGGGTCGGATTTGATTTCGACTCCGACCTAGCGCACCCGCTGCACCCACGAGTCGGAATCGATTCCGACTGGCTTGCACCCGACTCCGGGTCGGGTCGTGAAATGAATCGTATGACCCAACACTAGGATACAGGTACAAGCCACGCACGGCCGTGGCCCCACCCCCTTTTTTCGCAAACCGCCGTTTGCATATGACGTCATATTCACCAAACCTCTTGTTTTGCTGAAATCAAGAGGTTTTGAGGTGAATTTGTGGTGAAAATTGTTATATGGGGAAGATCTTCACTATCACTTAGTAACTCGAACGAATTTCTGGTTTCTACCGTCACATTGTTGTTGCCAATATTGTTGATGCTTTTGGTGGTCTTCCACGTCGCTTTTTACCACGATCCATGACGATGGATCGGGTGAGCGATTGTTTTTTAAAGCTCGGCAATGTAGTTCTGCACGAACACTAACACTAGCTGGCATCGCGAAAGAATCGGTTTAAAATTAACAGTCGTTAAAAATTAACCAGAGTCGTTAAAAATTGCTAGAATTTGGCATCGCGATCGCATTGAGTTCATTTGTTAATTTTAACGACTGGTCATATGCTGTCGTTAAACAAACGACTGTCAAGAGCGTATGCGATGCAAATTAACAGTCGTTTAATTGTATTGCTCGATTCTTTTCCCCGTGTTTGCCTATATGCGATATCGAGCAGTCGTTAGCTGTTTTGACGATCGTTTATTTTAACAGGAATGAACAACAAATGAACTCGTTTAAACCAAAATGAACTTTAAACGACTGTTGAAATGTGTTTATTTATTCGCGATGCCGGCTACTGTTACAATTGCTGGCCCATATTGCCCCAGTGTTGTGAAGTTTCGCAGTTTGTTTACATATGCCCATTTTGCCCCAGGGCTATGCTCATTTCAATCCGCGTGTCAAAAAGGCTTCTCGCAAAACATCAACTTTTATTTTACAATATTTTCATGTTTTTAAGTTTGTTTCATTCTATTTGGCAATTTTAATCCATAGATAAATGGTGGAGGCATACAATAATGAAAGAAAAATTAATAAGATTATAAGCAAAGGATGGTATGCATATTGTACCAGTGTGTGATGATTCGATGTTTCATTTTACTTTCAGTGTTTAATTGAACTGTACATGTGAAACATGTTGTAATGTGATGATCGTACAACTGTACAGCAATTATCCGCAGTACGCGATACTCGATATACGCGAATTCGCAGTACGCGATTGCTCTAAATTTGACAGCTCCATGTGTTTTTTACAAATATTTTAATACTTTGAAATATTTTATGCTCTTTCTGAGTTTCCTTAATGTTCTTTTTGCATTTTGCATTAAATTTGTGCAAAAGATACCTGTTTTACAACAAAAAACTTTAATGCAAAACTCTGTGGCGATATTTTTCAACCCTCGAACTGGTAGTTGAAACTATTTTTCCATACAAATCCGCTATACGCGAATACTCGAGACACGCTATTGCGCTCGGTCCCGTACGATAGCGTATATCGGATAATGACTGTACTTCGAGTACCGTCGCGGTAGGTCAGTGTTTCGCTGACATGAGCCGAGGTGGAATAAAACTTCGTTCGAGCGGACTTTTCGACACTTGATCGTCCAGGCGATCATAGAAACCTATAGGAGGTGTCCCTTACTGGAAACGTTGGAGTTTAGAGGCCTTACCTTGGGTAGGGGGACATAACTAAACTCTTGAAATAAGTTGGAAGGCGAAGATTTTTGGGCAGCGTAATGTCCTATCTTGACAGTCCGAACGAATCTGACTTGCCACGGTTGGAATTGGTTTTATTTATACTCAAATGAAGTTAAGAGTTTCACACATTTGGTCCCGGGTTTTATGTTGGAAAGTTATTGTTTTCACTCAGCTAGTTACGTTTGTCTTTTGTCGACAAGAACGATGGTTCTTGTCACTAAGTTTCTGTTTTGGGTTTAATGCATATACTGTTCCTGCTTTGGGTTACATACTGTTCCTGCTTATGTTGTGCGTTTCGGTTGTTTTTGATAAGTGTGTCACATCTGTTATTTGTTTGAATGGACAGCCTGAACTCTTCCGGTTGCGTTGCTATGGTATGATCTGATTTGCTGAATGTGTTATAATGAATGTGTTACAATGGTGTGGTTTGGCTTTCCAAAGTGTGTTACAATGTGTCTATAGCTGATAGTGTGTATTATAATAAGTTGTGTATTGTAGATATGCTACAATGTACTATGCTGTTTTATGCCTGTTTATCTTTTCATTCTTCCAGCAGGACCGTTGCAAACGGTAGTGATTCGTAGTCAAGGAATGGCAAACAATGTGGTTATCAGAATACATAGACTGCAATTACTTCTCCAGTATTCTCCAAAAGATATTTACTGGAAGAAATTTACCCAACATAATCTTTCTAATAGTAAATTCATCCACTTTTCCACGTCAACTATTAGCCGTATTAATACACGATGCGCAATCTCAGATTGCGCATATATTCGTTTTATCAAAACATATGTCATTTGGCGTAGGCAACCCTTTTATATAAACGTCAAATTCCATACAATTTCAGATTGCGCCAAGATTGCGCATAAATTTTCAAGATTATATGTCAGATCTTGGATTCATCGTCAAATTAACAATCTTAGTAGGCTAAACGTAGTTTGTTTTCCAGTTGAATTGAGGTGTGTTTTGTGTGCATTTGTGTATTTATGAATGTGTATTCATGGGTTAGCATATTCCAAATGAACAACATGCCCATCATTGGTTTAAGCCCCGAATGGACCGTGCCTCCTTACGTATTCCTTTCTCCATACGGACTTTCCTGCTATGGTTAAAAATATGTCACTGAAAGACAAGCCCCCAAATAGCCAAAATTTCTTAAGCAGCTAATTTTGGCATGCTAAAGCTCGCTGCTCGAATTCGCTTTTTGCCGCATCGTAGATAAACAGCATCAAAGTTCCATGCGAGTCTTTCAAATAGCGCCTAAGCAGCTTCCTTATGCCACGGTGCCAGGGATTATTTTTCTTTGCGTTTTATTTTCAAGCAAGGCATCATTAATGAAAAGCTCTTGTATTTCACATAATTTTACATAGTTTACTAAAAACTCACAATCACTTCACTTAATATTCCTTCTTCAATTAAATTATCTAGCTTGGGCAGCAGCAACGAGCTGATTGACGGCTTCAGTCTTAGATGCTTTGACAAGAGCCACCTTGTATCGATGTCATACATTAAAAAGCTCTGAAGTTCCACCAAGTTCGGTACACGTTCTTCACAAGCCTTCAAGTTCCATCGCGAACCATACACATCAGGTTAATCAGTAACAAGGTTCCTGAGAGTACCATGTGCTTCTTAAAAAGTTCCATAGCTCCGCAAACTACCGTCTATCTCTTAATCACCCACAAAGTACGACATCGGAATGATTTTTCGTGAAACTGCCCCAAATCAGCTATAAAGTACGAGCTGGCTATTTGGGACACTACCCAAAGGAGTAAAAATGGCACTTTCGGCTGCGTTTTTGATTGACATTTCGTGTAAGATTTGTCCAATGAAACAGTGTACGAAACTCAGACTTTTTTTTGGCACATAACCTCAATCGCGTGCTATGGCATATTTGCTTCCCAAGTAGCACAATCCTGTTAAGAAACCGTGAAAAGTTTGCCTGAAAGTATTACTTTTAGCTTTCTTCTTGTTCTTCATTGGCACAACAACCGTTGTCGGTCAAGGCCTGCCTGCTCACTCGTGAAGTGAGCTTGGCTTTCAGTGACTTATTGTTACCATAGCAGGCTAGTCAGTCCTATGTATGGGGCACGGTCTATTCGGGGCTTGAACCCATGACGGGCATGTTGTTACGTCGTTCGAGTTGACGACTGTACCACCAGACCGGCTCAAATTCGTTTTGTGAAGCGTATGGCAGCTGTCAGTTGTTATGTTACGTTCCGTGTTATGCTGTGTGGAGTTCTGCGATAACGCTTTCCTGGCTTCGTCAATGTGTTGTTAAATTTTAAAATTTAGTCGGTATTTTTAACGAAAAGGATCAAAATTAACGAAAAAATCGACCGGGATGGCATTATGTTTTTGTTCATTTTAGTCATCTTATTTCTATTTCTTCGTTAAGCTACTTTTAATTTGTTCATGAAATAAATTAATGAAATTTGTTTTTATTATAATAATCATTCATCATATTGGTTGGATCCTACGGTGGGACAACATTTGTCTCTGTCGTCCCGCAAATGATCCGACTCGGTGAAGACACCCCGATGGCACTGCGCAACTTCGGTACGTAAAAGAGCCCTGGTATTGTTCGGGGCGCCTTGGTGCGGCCTCATTGTACGCGGCATTCCCATGCCATCTGCCGATAAGGGCTGTATCGATAAGGACCCGTGTTGCACGATCTGGTGCACCTTGATGCTATTTTTATACAACCGACTGAGATCCGCCTCTTGTCCGGATGGTTGTTGTTGTTACTGTCTCCGTTGGCGTCGGTCGATATCAGTGTCCAAACGGATGCCTTTTGCGGAAATCCTTTTCGTGCACCACATCCACCAAAGTGCATCATCATGTCACAGCCGCCGCCACCAAATGCTTGTGTGCTCTTGCGCCGCAGGTTCATCAGTATCGCACTAGAGAGCGAGGCTATCTCGGTGGCTGTAGGCGGCCGGCGTACAGCTGTTGACCACCGTCGAGATGATGGAAATGTGGGACGAGTGGTGCATGTTTTGTTGCGGCTTGTGGTGTGCTGACGGTAGTGCACGATCGCGAGGTAGGGACAATAATGGACGGCACCATTCTCTGTATTTTCTTAATTCTCTGTATTTGATTGGGCAGTCGGACTCTACCACCGAGTTTGAATGCTGGCAGTTCGGGAAAGTTTGGCTAATAGCGACGTAATATTAAAAATGTAGTTAATGCGATGAGAATGGTGATAAAGATACACTAACCTGTTGTATGAGCTTGATAATACATAAATTACAAGCTGTAAAATTTGCGGCTGCTTGCTTTTCTTGTCGCCTTTCACCACACACAAGCAACTTGACGAACTTTTTGACATTATGAATGGTGGCGCAGCATGTTATTTAAGAGCAAATTAATTGAAACAAATAATTTAATAATTTTAAGTATATAATTTAAAAAAAATATCATTAGTTTATGAAATGGTATGCGATATATTCGGTCAAAAATTTCCATTAAAATTTAGAAAAATATTTTTTTATGTTCTTTTTAATTGTCATATCAAATGAATAAAAACTGAAATCAAATATTAAACATGTCATTAAAAAAACGAAATATTTTGTAGTTCAAAAGTGAGCTTAGTTAAGAAAATATTATTAATAAAACGGATTTTAAATACTGAAATCAAATATTAAACATGTCATTAAAATAACGAAATATTTTGTAGTTCAAAAGTGCGCTTAGTTAAGAAAATATTGATAATAAAATGGATTTTAAATACTGCTTAAACTACATAGCAATGATAAATTTTGAATAACGTTGTAAGTTATATAGCCCTGAGTCAAAAAAAAAACAAGGTAACGCAACATGTAACGTAACTGTAACGCAAGCAAATGTCATATTCCCTTCAGAAACTCTATTTGCTTTTCAACGGCTTTAAAAAACTGTGAATAATCAAATAGAGTTTCTTAAGACTACTTGGGATCTTTTTATTGCATGCATTAGACATTTTTAGATTTGATAGTGTTTTCCAAAGTCTATATAATATTGACCTCTGTATGATATAGCTCGCTCGATAGCATCGATTTTGGTCCCCCATTTTGAAAGCTTATTTTTGACAGTTAGATGAAAAAGTTTGTAAACGATTCCACACAACCAAACACTTTTTAGGGCCAATTGTGCTTTTTCTGCACAAAACCTAGTGTAACTATACATTTCCTTCTCATGTATGTGGCATGGAGTAGTTTTTTCACTAATTCATCCGTTAAACACGACCAAAATCAGGAAACAAGCCTTTGGCTACCTCGTGGGTAGACCACTTTTTTATTTGGATTCCCAAGATGTCACAAAATACAATTTTTTACAATGGTTTTTATCACGGGTTACGCAGTTACGGGAGCACGTCCACTAGCGGATGAGAACGAAAAGAGAAGAGAACGCGTGGTGGGAACGACGGCTTTTATAATCTTTTAACGGGAAATAGTTTAGTCTGGCTAAGTTGGTAACTATTGCTCGAATTAGGGTGCTCGAATAAGGTTGCTCGAATTAGGGTGCTTGAATTAGGGTGTTCGAATTAGAGTGCCCGATATTTTGAATTGACGGTTGACGTCAGCTCCGGACTGTGGTGAGGCTATAACGTGGTCGCCACAAGCCTATTTGCTTTGGTCCTCTTGAGCTGCACATGATTTCGTCCTAATTTTGGGCACTGATCTTGTTATAATCAATAATTGTACTATAATTCTATCTTTTGTTGATATTCGTAAACTTTTTTAAGTGCAATATTACGAATTAACGATGTAAAAATGACCGAAAATGCATTCAGACTACTGCATGCACAACAACTAAAACCTCAATGTACAAGGCGTTCGGGATAATTTTGACAGTCAGCTACGGAGAAAGAAAATATAAAAATAAATAAAAATTTTATGGCAAAATTAACCATCGGGGAAATTTGTTTTGTTTAAGAAATAGTAGCTTACCATGTATTTTATTCATTTTATTCAAAATATCCGCCCTTGGCTTCTATTAACCCTCAAGCCCTGGCGACAGTTTCGCGGGTTAGGGCCGCCCCACACGAAATAATCCATTGGATTAAGATTCGGGGAGCTGGGAGGCCACACATTCGGCGCGCGCCACAGCGTGCTAGGCTCCACGGGATGCATTTGCAAGTTGTGCAGCTTCTTAGCGTTCCCCAACTGACGCTCTCGGCCCTTCTCTGTCAACAACTGACCTCTTTGGCGCTTGTTAGAGAAGTACCGGAGGTCGTCATTCAGGGCCATTTTCATCTTGAATGGTGCCACCCTCATCTCACGTGCCAACGGCCGAATTCCGATCCCCGGATTTTCCATCACGCGCGCCTGGAGGTCATTCAGGTAAGCGTCGGTCCGCACGTAATCCTGCCGCTGAGAATGTGGTTTTCGTGCTGCCACCGCTTCGTCGTCGTCGCTGTTTTCTCCCAGCTCACTCCGGATCACCTTCGCCGTGTTCAGCGAACACTGCACGCACTGCATGATGTCGCGGTTGTCGCGTCCGGCGCGGATCATCATGATGCATGTGATCCGGTTCCACAACTTTACTCTTTTTTGGCATTTTTTTTATCACGGGATGTTTTCGCTGCTTGTTCCGTACACTTTTAGCTGTCGAATGACGTATTGCTTGTTTTCCTCAAGGTGTATGGATATTAGGAGGTGAAGTGCTTCAGAGCAAATTGACATTTCACGACTTTCACGACATAACAATACTGGGGGCTCCGGTATTAAAATCGGGGAGGGCTGGAGGGGGGTATAGAAAATTGTATGCGATTTGACATAACATTACTCAATGATGGCGCCCGGAAACGCGCTAACAATTCACCTCCTTAATAAAGACACCTTGGTTTTCCTATGCCAACTCGATCACGAGCTATAAACACAAATGTAACTGTCAAAATTATCCCGAACGCCCTGTATGCTACGATGAAACTATTGAAGCTTTTTCATCCAGCTGTCAAAACTTTCTCACGCGTTTCGATCAAATGTTCTAGACGACTCGACCTCTGTAGTATATAGACTTTGAGTTTTTACCAAAGTGAGTTAATATATCAGGTGCGCTTATCCAGTGCAATTTGAACGAACGAAAATAGGAAGAAACCCTGGTTTGACAGTTAGATCCATAACAAACTGGATGCTTTGATGATTTTTCTATGGACTCACTCCTAACTTTATCCACATTTTTTAAGGCCGGGCTACATTGATCGTACTCTCTGGTGTAATTTCAATTTTTACTAGCGCATATGGCGGCGGCTGGAAGAAGCCGTCGTCGAGGGAATGGTTTTTGGTCGTCGAGGGAATGGTCGTGCCGGATCTCAAATTTAAGTTGTTTTTTCATCGTCTTTTGATGCGAAAATGGCTGAAATACTTGCACAACATATTCATCTATCAATTGCATAGCTTTTCCAGTCCAGTTAAAGTAAAAAACAAGGAAAAATAAAGGTCGGGGGAAGTGTCCGTACTCGCTAGTATATTTTAGATTTTCACTAGCGCTAGCGCATCTGGCGGCGGCTGGTGGAAGCTTGTTTTGGTCATCCATGGATTGGTTGTGCTGGATCTCAAATTTAAGTAGTTTTTCTACCATTTTTTGAGGCGAAAATGCTTGCACAACATATTTATCTATCAATTGCAAACCTTTTCCAGTCCAGTTTAAGTAAAAACCATGGAAAAATAACATATTTTCTGAAGCGGCTCCAAATTGTTTTGCAAAATGCTTCGGTTAGCCGCCGCCAGATGCGCTAGTGAAAATCGAAATTACACTACCCACAGCGAAAAAATAAAATATTTGCGCAGCGCAAATTCGAGCAGTTTCCTGCGCAGGAAATGTACCAAAGCCTGCGCTGGCCAGCGCAGATTTTGGCCCGATCCCCGCGCGGGACTTCAGCGATCCCGGCGCAGGCCTGCGCAGGTTTAGCGCCATCTGTGGGCGAAATGGACGAACTATTTATGGCGACGGAGCAAAAAAAACGGTCAAATTTAAAATTTAAAATTATTGGCACGGCCGTTTAAAATTATTGGCGGCCATTTTCTCGTCCGCTTCTTCTCCCTCCCTCACCCTGCCTTGCCTTACTTGCGCTTCTGCCCGTGCCTTCCGCCGCCAGCTGATTGGGTGTTGCGGTGTATGCGTTGAGTCTTATATGTGCATTGCGGTTGTGTATTGTTATTGGTGGGTGTTAGCATTTATTAATTTGTGTGTGACCTTGAGACGCTGTGGGAAAAGCTGGATTGGGATTCAAAGTGTTATCGGTGTATTGATGGTTTATTTTATTTTGTGCCGCTGTTGATGAGACCATTCGATGCCCGTGCCAATCGAGGGTAACGAAGCCTATTTAAAGGAAGCGTAGGAGAACGTCTAACACTAATGTAATATTTTTTAATTTGAACATGTTTGATGCCTCAACGACCTTCTAAGCATCATGTAGCACAGTGTACAGTGGCTATAATTTTTTTTTAAATGTGCCGAAAGCTGTCTCGAGTTTTCGGGTCTCGACACACACACACACAGTGCGGGGAAAGTGACCGTTCACACTATCATGCCGCGATCCTCCACCCCGCCCGGCGCTTTGGATGAGGATGCGCTACAAGATAGCTGAACCAGCCTTTCTTTCGTTAAGGTAGTCGTAATCAATCATGCGGCGGGGGGGGGGGGGTATTGGTAGGGGTTGCGCGCTTGCGTTCGCGCGTTCGTGGGTGTGTGCTCGCGTGCGTGAGTTATGATTTCGGGTTCGGAATAAAACAACTAGTCGTGGTTACTGTTGGAAATAGAGTGTTTATTGAAACTTTATGTTGGGTGTAGGAAGGGAATTGGACGGGAATTTGTTGATGAGCATTTCGTCAGAACTGGCCCAGATAGCAAAGCCGAAGGCCTTTGTATGGGAGCCATCCCAACCAACCAAACCGTGCTCTTTCGAAGTAAATTTGCTTCGATATAGCTTCGATAGAAGTTCTCTACCGAAGGTGTATCAACTTTGATAGGCAGTTCCTACCGAAGTTAAGCTCGGGTGTTTAGCCGAAATGTTACAAAAGAGAAAGAAAAAATTCTCTCGTTTGCTGCCGCGTTTCGCTCACACGCGCGCCCTGCCCCCTTTTATTTACGTACGTGTTTATAGCCCCTCCTCCTCCTCCTCCTCTCATCTATCTTCCTACCTTATGAGCAGTGGTTATGTGTTTTAATTGAAATTGGAAGGAGAGATATTCGATTTATTTATTACGTGCGATTTAATCAGAGAATTGAAACATGGTACATGGTGGATCTACTGTTCATCACAAGCGGGCCTAACACTTTAACTATTTGTGAATTCGCGCGTGAGGACGTAAAAGACGCAATAATAATAGAGCGGTTCTAACGTAAACAGACAAAATCGCTCAGCTGAAAATTGGATAGAGCGGAATAGTATTTCATTGGAATTAGTGTTGGGCATTGTGCGCGAGTGCGCACTGTGCGCACAGCACACCTCATTGTGCGCACTGCACAGCACACTTTGTACTGTGCGAGCACACTTCGCACAGTGCGCGCACTTCGCACTTTTCGCACAGTGCGCGCACTTCGCACTTTTCGCACACTTCGCACAGTGCGGGCACTTTTCGCACACTCCGCACAGTGCGCGCACTTTTCGCACAGAGTGAGCACACTTCATACTGTGCGAGCACACTCCGCACAGTGCGCGCAAGCCTGCGACGCGAATAACAGTTTTCGCGTGAAACCAGCTGTCTGTTTTATTGCACAATCGCAAAGCGATGGCTCCGAGTACAAGCACAGACACGTCTCATCTCAGCCAAATTCAAGAGAAACCTCAACCCACTGGAGCGTCGTTTACCTACGACATTCACAGTTCATAGTAGTTTTAAAGAGACGCGTGCTTGGTGTCAGCCGAATTTCCTGATAATTTCTCCGGCTACGGACCGCTGTGTTGATATTGTGTTTCGGGGCCTTTACATTTTTGTCTGGGTGTGTTGTATCCTTGTGTTTGTGTAACGGGTTTTCAATGGTGGTCAAGCGCAGCGTTCTGTGCATTCGATTCTCGCAGCAAATGTCTCCGCGCGGTTTCGGTGTGCTCGTGCACCGGCCATCCACACTTGCAAAGAAATATGTTGTTTCTCGCTCTACCCAATGCCTTGGGCCAACGATGATTAAATTGTATTGATTTCAGCAGTGCGCGCGTGTTTCAGCGTTCTGCGCTTTTGCCATGCGTAAAAGGGTGGAAAAGAAGAGCGTGGAATGAAGTGCAGCTCGTGGAATGAAATGGCCCTCAACATAGTTATTTTTGAAGCAATGCGGTTTTTGAAAAGTTTGGAAGCCCCTGCTTTAAAGGATTGTATGTCACATGTATGTAGGTGTATGTCATATCGATGGGGTTTCCAATATTTGCATGGATCTACACATGCTTTCTGTTGGGACCAATAATAGCCATCGTGGATGGGCGGAGGGTGGGGGGGGGGGGGTTGGGCTTGAAGAGGTCAGGTGTCCGCCAAGTTCATCCACTGTTAGACGAACCCGATTGCTGAGTAAATGAACTCTAAGAGAAAAAGCTGACACTGGTCGTGTGTTCGTGGTCTTTGTGTACGTACCACCATGGTACGAAGTGTGCTCGCACAGTGCAAAGTGAAGCAAGTGAAGCTTGCACTGTGCGAAGTGTGCGAAAAGTGCGGAGTGTGCTCGCAATGTGCGAAGTGTGCGAAAAGTCCGGACTGTGCTCGCACTGTGCGGAGTGTGCGAAAAGTGCGCGCACCGTGTGAAAAGTGCGGAGCGCGCGCACAGTGCGTAGAGCGCGCACAGAGCGAAATGTGCACCGCACACTGAGATGTGCGTGCGTGTGCGCACAGCACACCCAATTGTGCTCTTTTTCCCAACACTAATTGGAATAGCATTGCTAGTATATCATCCGCGCACCCTATGAACCGTACTTTTCCAAATATCTTAAAAAGTACGCATTGTATGAAAAAACCGTCTTTACAAGATCGATTCAGAATTTCAAAACACGTTTGGAAAAAGTTTTTTGCTAAAAGTGACTTTTGAAATTTTACTCAGATTAATGTTTATTCCTTTAAATTCATTCATAAATGGGGTAAGGGAAATAATTTATACTAATACTAATAGACCACGACTCCATTGCCTGAAATATTTAGTGCCTCAAAGTAGTATATCCTCTTTGCCAAGCGTCTGAATTCAACTGATTCTTCGCAAAATGTGAAGAGAGCGTTCGGCCCCCCTTCAAATGCTTCGAGAGAGTGAAGCTCCTCCCCTTCCTCCATTCGTCATCCATCATTTTTTCTCCGCGCACTCACACATCTACACGCGCAGTTGTTCGCATGGCAACACGTGAGATGCGTGACATGCTTTCCCACCGGTCACCAGCACTCAGAGATCCGCTGAGATTGAAGCTGGCTTTGAAGCTGAGTTGGCGAAATTATTCAACCGATCCGTCGGGTCCCGAAGCCGAAGCAAACCCGAAGCCGAAGCAAAACCCGAACGGGGTTCGGCACGACCCTTCGTTAAAATAGCCCCCTCCCCCTTTTTTGCCAGGATTTCTTTCCGAAATAATACAGTGCGAACCATTATATCAACATTATTCGATTTATTGAATATCGAACCAACATATAAAAAACACAACACTTGCACAATAATCACTGCACTTAATTATAAATCAACGCACATAATTTAAAAAAAAAACACTTTTTACACTCGCACAGTGAAAAAAAAAAACAAATTTAGCACAGCATTTTCTGCTCCTCATCCCTGTTGCTCTTGGTTTTTCTCGCTGCACTGTACGGGCCACTGCTCCAACACTACGACACAGCCACAGGTTTTGTTGTCTCCGTTCGCCGTGAAGCACACATGAAATGGAAGAAAAATGATATTAATTAGAAGGGGGAATATTGGTTGATATTTTTAATCACTTTTACTTACCTTAAATTAGAATGATCTCCATTTTTACGGGGTTTATCCGCTGACCACCAAGAGCTGAAACACCACACAAGCACCAACCTCACTGGACTGAAAGTAAAGCCTACTGCGTGAATGTGTGTATGCGCTTCTGCCAAGCCAACCGCGCCGCACTGCGTGTGTAGCCAAGTGCGTGTGTGTGTATATTTGCACCACTGGACACAGAACACAAATCTCACCGCAAAGCAGAGCGTGTGTCGCCAAGTGTATGCATGTGTGTATTTGCACCACTGAATTCTGAACGTCCGCCGCACCGCACCACACAGCGTGTATCGCCAAGTGCGTGGCTGTGTGTTGTATCACCGTGGTGTGGCCAAATGTGTGCATGTGTGTACTTGCTCCACTGAAAGCCGGTATCGCACCAGATTTCGGGTGTCGCCTTGTGCGTGTGTGTGTCTTATTGTCACAGCACACTCGTTCGTCATTTTTTTTCGTTTTTTCGCTTGAGCCACTCGATTTCGTTCTTCGCTGATTTTGGCAGCGCACGAAGGGGGTTCGGTTTCAACTTCCAACAACAACAACCACACGAGGAGGCTCGGGGACACTCATCAGGGGAAAATCGCTCAAATTAGAGCGAGAGACAGATAGAAAAAACGAAAGGTCAATATAAAATCTTCGGCTTTTGACTGTTGGGTTCTCACTCATCACGAAGGATTTGCTTCGAAAGAGCTCGGCTTGGTTGGTTGGGATCGCGCTGATCAAGGCTCACTTTTTCGCGCGCATAAAGCACCCAACAGTCAAAAGCCGAAGATTTTATATTGACCTTTCGTTTTTTCTATCTGTCTCTCGCTCTAATTTGAGTGATTTTCCATTCGTGAGTATCCACGAGCTCCCTCGTGTGGTTGTTGTTGTTGGAAGTTGAAACCGAACCCCCTTCGTGCGCTGCCAAAATCAGCGAAGAACGAAATCGAGTGGCTCAAGCGAAAAAACGAAAAAATGATGAACGAGTGTGCTGTGACAATAACACACACACGCCCAGTCCGCAAAAGCCGAAGTTTTGTATGGGATCGTGTCGTACACATATGGCCCCACTTACGTACCCACTTGCAGTAGAAGTGTAAATATGGTTTCACGCACACATAGACACATTCGACCCGAACGATCGCGTTCACACATACTATAACGCTCCGATTTATTCTGCATCTCACGCATACCAATGTGTTTGCTCCACCCCCTTTTCGGATTGCTTATAGAAATGATGAGGCACACATGTTTACTTTTGCTGTATGCACACATTCGCATGCGGTTTATTCCACACTTTTTCTTTCCCTTCCAACACGTGCTTTGGCATACTCACACTGTGGAGACGGCAGAACGGTCTCCCCCTTCCAAATTTACCGTTCTTCCTCCTCTCGATCTTTTTTCTTCTTACCGCGTACGGGGTACCATCAGAGCTGCGCGCTGGCTTTAGTTTTTTCTCCTCTCGTTCTTCCTTTCTCCTACCGCTCCCGGGGGCTGCGCGCGTTTCGACAGGTTCTTAGCGCAATCCAGTGCGTTGTTTTGTGGCTGAGTTGTGCTGAACGCTGTCAATAAAAATGAACCAATAATTAATGCATGTAGTACGTATTACTTTGGATAGTTTTACGTATATGATGAGAGCAACACTTACCTTAATATTTTAAAACTGGAAAACAATTTCTTTCCGTCACCTACTATAAAGATTGTTGATGATGCCAACAGGTAGGCGTTGATGAATGGCGCATGCACCTGTAACTTTGAAGACGATAAGCATTAGTTAAATTAGTACATTGAAGCACATATGAGATCAAGAAACTTACCTCAACAATTTGCTAGGATAAATCATTCCACAATGGAAGAAGAAGCAACACTGCGCAAAACGTAAACAAGGAAAGTAGGGGACACAAGAAATCGCACATCACTCCCGCACATCCTTCCACAACGAAAGTTCTGGGCAGACTGAGGATGCCTAACTCCCAGATGAGTGCGATAGCAGAAAAAATCATGGTAGATCGAGAGAGATGGGTAGACTCGATGTAGCGCAATCCAACGGTAGATGCATGTGTGTGTGACCAACGAAAGACTTCGGACCCCGCTCCTCGCGTTTTTCATCCATCGTTGTTCGTCACACGCACACACCTCTACACGCGCGGCGGTTTGCTGTCCAAAATCTAGAGAGAGAAGACAGGGCATCTCGCTTTGGCACACAGAAAAATCTCTGAAAAACTTCGGCTCTGCTACTTGGGCGCACAAGGCGACACCCGAAATCTGGTGCGATACCGGCTTTCAGTGGAGCAAGTACACACATGCACACATTTGGCCACACCAGCGCTCTGTTCTAGTGCAGGTAGTTTTCTGCAGTCCACGGTGATACTACACACAGCCACGCACTTGGCGATACACGCTGTGTGGTGCGGTTCAGAATTCAGTGGTGCAAATACACACATGCATACACTTGGCGACACACGCTCTGCTGTGCGGTGAGGTTTGTGTTCTGTGTCCAGTGGTGCAAATATACACACACACACACGTACTTGGCTACACACGCAGTACGGCGCGGTTGGCTTGGCAGAAGCGCATACACACATTCACGCAGTAGGCTTCACTTTCAGTCCAGTGAGGTTGGTGCTTGTGTGGTGTTTCAGCGCTTGGTAGTCAGCGGATAAACCCCGTAAAAAATGGAGTTTTGTTTAATTTGAGGTAAGTAAAAGTGATTAAAATTATCAACCCACATCCCCCCTTCTAACTAATATAATTTTTCTTCCATTTCATGTGTGTTTCACGGCGAACGGAGGCAACAAAACCTGTGGTTGTGTCGTGGTGTTGGAGATGGTGGGCCGTACAGTGCAGCGAGAGGAACCAGGAGCAACAGTGTGGAAAAGCAGTAAATGTTATGGCAATTTTGTGATTGTATTCATTGTGCGAGTGTAAAAAGTGTTTTTTTTTAATGTGCGTTGATTTAGAATGAAGTTCAGAGTTTGTAGTGCATGTGATTTAGATTTTTGTTAGTTTAATATTAATATTTTCAATAAATCGAATGGTGTTGATGTAATTGTGTGCACAGTGAAATTTCAGAAAGAAAATTTGCGAAAAAGGGGAGGGGGCTATTAAAACGAGGGGAGGTTCGTACAGTCCTCCGTTCGAGTTTTGCTTAGGCTTCGGGTTTACTTCGGCTTCGGGACCCGACGGATCACTTGAATAATTTCGCCAACTCAAGTTCTTTTTCAAGCGCGTATTCAAGCGATCTCTGAGTGCTGGTGACCGGTGGGTTCGTTCTCTTTGTCTGTCGGGTTACGTTTGTTAACTCGTGCATACTAGTGATGGGTAACCGGAATCGCACCCACGGCTCGGAATCGCTTCCGAGCATTGCTACTCCGGCTCCGATTCCGAAAAATTCAAACCGTCGATTCCGTCCGGAGCCGTCGGAGCCGTCGGAGCCGTCCGGAGCCGTCCGGAGCCGTCCGGAGCCGTCGGAGCCGTCGGAGCCGTCCGGAGCCGTTCGGAGCCGTCGGAGCCGTCGGTGCCGTCCGGAGCCGTCCGGAGCCGTCGGAGCCGTCCGGAGCCGCTAGTCGGCAGCTGGAGCCGTCGGAGCCGTCCGGAGCCGTCGGAGCCGTTGGAGCCGGTCGGAGCCGGTCGGAACCGTCGTAGTCGTTGGAACCGACGGAGCCGTCGTAGTCGTTGGAGCCAACGGAACCGGTTGGAGACGTTGGGACCGTCGGTGCCGTCGAAGCCGACGGAGCCAGTTCGAGCCATCGGAGTCGTTGTAATATTCGGAAGTATTCTGAAGCGCTTTAATTTCCCGATATCAGCGATGATTTCATTTTAAAAAAACAGCTTACGAGTAAAAAAAGAGTCTTCTTCATTTATTGCTCTGAAGTTTTTTTGTATTTTTTTTTAATAAAGTCAAAAACAATTGTTTGCTCCGTATATATATGTAGGGAAAAACTATGAATCAAACTATTATTGATCTTTATTTTCATAAAAGATGGATGGATGATTGATAGTTATATTCTTTGTCTTGCCCATGTGCCATCATGTTATTCCATGCCATCATGCCGATGTAAACAAGCGTGCAAAACTGCCATAATTACACTCGTCTGCCTCGTTGCTTCGTATTTTATCAAACCCACCTCTCGTCATAGTTCTATAGCTCCTTGACCTCCTAATTTGATTCATTTTTTTTCCTATATATATACGGAGCAAACAATTATTTTTGGCTTTATTTTTGAAAAAAAAAACACACACAAAAAAACTTCATATCAATAAATGAAGAAGACTCTTTTTTTACTCGTAAGCTGTTTTTTACAATAAAATTATCACTAATATCGGGTAATTAATGTGCTTCAGAATGCTTCCGGCTATTACAACTACTCCGACGGCTCCAGCTGGCTCCAACTGGCTCCGTCGGTTTCGACGGCTCCAACGGTTCCAACCGGCTCCGTCGGCTCCAAACGGCTCCAACCGGCTCCAACCGGCTCCGTCGGCTCCAACTGCTACGACGGTTCTGACCGGCTCCGGCTGCCGACTAGCGGCTCCGGACGGCTCCGGACGGCTCCGAACGGCTCCGAACGGCTCCGAACGGCTCCGAACGGCTCCAGACGGCTCCGAGGTCGGAGTTTTGCGCCTACCTTCCGGAACCGCTTCCAATTTTGGCGGAGTCATTCGGAAGCGATTCCGGATTTTTGTTGCATTTACCCATCACTAGTGCATACATGCATGTGTGCGTGCGTGTGCGCGTTTGTGCGTGCGTGTGGAAACCTCAAAACTGTTTGATTCTGATGCGTACATTTCCATCCAATGCGGCTACAAAGTCCATGCATTTTCGATCTCGCTACTAGTGATGGGTAAATACAATTTTTTTCCGTAGTCGGATTGATCCGTGATGACTCCGCTACGGATTACCCATCAGTACTCGCTACCTGAGAGACAATACAACCATTGGATTGGCACCACCATCTTTGCGACCGGCTCCGCTGTTGGGGGTATTAAAAAGACACATGATCGAAGCAAACGTGCATGTGATATGTGGCACATTTCTTTCTAATTCAGCTAGCGAACGCAAGCTGAATCAAAACTTGAATTGAATCCATGCAAAAGAGGATTCTGGATTTGTTAATTACGGTGCGCGTATGGTGCTGCACCTGTCCGTCCAGAATCTGGTGGCTTGTTGAGTTGGAGTCGTTATCATGACGCTGATTGACCGGTAATGTTTTGGAATGGGTTCGGATCGATAGGTTCATGTTTTGGTTGATTTGTCGCGCCATAGCGATAGATCCTGCAACAACAAAGTCAAGTCAAACTTTTCCCCGGGTGTGAACTGCTATGCTAAGTTTTTCTTCTTTATAATTATTATTATTATTATTACGGCTTACGCGATCGTGCGCGCCTTTTCAGAACTGGAGTAGCACGTAGCCGGAAAGTCAGCCCTTGCTACGGACGGTTCAAACGCGGTTAGAACCCACGACGGGCATGTTGTTAAGATGTGCGGATTGATGGCAGTGCCGCGAGACCAGTCCTATCCCGTGGGCAACTTGCATACTGCCACATTGTCTCCTGCCCGATGTATACGCAGCAGGCAGAGGGAAGGATGCACCTAGGCGGACTAGGCGGTCGTGGAAGATCTCTAGTTTGTAATATGCCGTATGTCTACAAGTGGACAGAGTATTAGCGACAAGGGCCCCCGGAAAAATGGTCGTTGGGACACCGTGGCTGGAGAACCATTTGCACTCCCCCTCCCCCTCCCTCACCCACCATGCCGGCAACAATGTTAGGGCCTGTGACCGATGATCGTAAGGGTCCTTTGGCAATCGCCCCCCCCCCCCTCCCGCCGGCAAATTAAGTATGTGCAATCTCCCAACAGTATCCAGTACCCCCTCCTCCCATTCATCAGTTACCATTTACAAGGGCCTCAACTTGTCTTTCCGCCTAGGGCCCCCGATTCCCCCAATCCACCACTGTCATGAACACCTTCCTTTCTTTGACCGATGGATCATAACATTCCGGAAGAGCATACATTCGGTGACAGTTTTGCACACACACGAACACTCACACCCATGCGCAGACGGCTCAGCATATATGTGTAATCTACAGCATACAAAAGCAAAAGCTTAGGGTAACAAAGTTATGCTTAATGCTTAACATGCTCAGTTCAATGGCAGGCCCTAGGGACTGCCAGTGAACTTTCCAGGATGCCGGTATCATAATCAGCTTGCGTTCTAGATGCCGGCAGAACGGAATGTTGATGAAAATCAGCGCCGGGATGAACGTGTTAATGCGAATTAGGGTTCTGCGCGTGAGCTGGCGATTCCTTAGGTATGAGGAAGCTTGAGGAAGCAAGGAGAAACGCGCTGCGATGATAGTTCGCATTCTGTTTTACACGCGCGCTTCACTAACACCAATACAAATACCGTGCTTTGACGAGCCGTCTGTGAATGTGTGTGTGTGTCTTCTTTCAGCGAGCTCAACTTGGAGCTGCTCGTCACATCGTGTTGTCTCGCTTACACTACAGCATCGAACCATCGCTCCGTATGTCCCCCCCTCCTACGCGTACAAAACCACCAGTACAGCGCGACGCTTTGTCGGAGATGGTTGTGCGCGTTTCGTTCTAAGTCCCGCGCGCAGTGTTTGTGCGTTGGTGCGCATTTCGTCAAAGTCTCGTGCGCTGATGTGTTTTGGTGAAGTGTGAAGTAAAAAAACAGTGTGTACAGACGCATATGCAGTGTGGGCATCGACAGGTAAGGATCCATTTATTCACAGATATGTGTTTGCTGGATGGAGGTCGTACTTAGCAGGACGACGACATGATGTGTGTTTTTGTCAGGTTTTAAATGTGTGACGAAAGTTTACATTAAGTTTCAATAAAGTGTTTAATGTAATCAAAAATGACCGTGTTTGTGTTTTCTTTTAAAATAAGTGCGTATTTGCGATCGTGGTAATGTATGAAAGAAAGCGAAAAACAACAAGCTTTGGATGTGTTGGTAGCATGGCTCGAAAGAACACAAACACACCGTGCTGTTGCGGGTGGGGTGGGGGAGGGCTCGCGTGAGTGGGTAACTCATCCACGCAAACAATGAGACCCCAAATTTTGAGTGATTCAGGCCGAGGGGTATGAGGAAGCTTGAGGAAGCAAGGAGAAACGCGCTGCGATGAGAGTTCGCATTCTGTTTTACACGCGCGCTTCACTAACACCAATACAAATTCCGTGCTTTGACGAGCCGTCTGTGAATGTGTGTGTGTCTTCTTTCAGCGAGCTCAACTTGGAGCTGCTCGTCACATCGTGTTGTCTCGCTTACACTACAGCATCGAATCATCGCTCCGTATGCCCCCCCCTCCTACGCGTGCAAAACCACCAGTACAGCGCGACGCTTCGCCGGAGATGGTTGTGCGTGTTTTGTTCAAAGTCCCGCGCGCAGTGTTTGTGCGTTGGTGCATTTCGTTCAATGTCTCGTGCGCCGGTGTGTTTTGATAAAGTGTGAAGTAAATAAACAGTGTGCACAGACGCACATGCAGTGCGTGGATCGACAGGTAAGAATTTGCTGAACAGAGTCAACGCAGATTGTCGACAAGTTTCCCGCAGCCTGGCTCGACCCGGTATGACGTCATTGGATTCTAAATGTGTACTTTAGTGTGTACTTTATGTTTCAATAAAGTGTTTAATGTAATAAAAAATGACCGTGTTTGTGTTTAGTTTTAGAATAAGTGCATGAAAGAAAGCGAAAAACAACAAGCTTTTGATGTGTTCGTAGCATGGCTCGAAAGAACACGAACACATTGACAACAGCGGAGCGCACCGTGCGTTACGGGTGGGGGGGGGGAGGGCTCGCGTGAGTGGGTAACTCATTCGTCGAAGAGACACTGTATTTCGACAGCGTCACTCAAATCACTCAAAAAATACACTCATTTTGCCGGACGGGATTGGTCGAAGGGACACTGTATTTCGTCAGCGTCACTCAAATCACCATGCAAACAATGATACCCCAAATTTTGAGTGATTCAGGCCGAGGGGTATGATGAAGCTTGAGAAAGCAAGGAGAAACGCGCTGCGATGAGAGTTCGCATTCTGTTTTACACGCGCGCTTCACTACCACCAATACAAATACCGTGCTTTGACGAGCCGTCTGTGAATGTGTGTGTGTCTTCTTTCAGCGAGCTCAACAACTTGGAGCTGCTCGTCACATCGTGTTGTCTCGCTTACACTACAGCATCGAACCATCGCTCTGTATGTTCTAGTGTTGGGTCATACGATTCATTTCACGACCCGACCCGGAGTCGGGTGCAAGCCAGTCGGAATCGATTCCGACCCGTGGGTGCAGCGGGTGCGCTAGGTCGGAGTCGGAATCAAATCCGACCCGCGGGTGCAATGAGTTCGGGTCGACCCTCGCTCGAACCATCGCTCTGTATGTTCTAGTGTTGGGTCATACGATTCATTTCACGGCCCGACCCGGAGTCGGGTGCAATCCAGTCGGAATCGATTCCGACCCGTGGGTGCAGCGGGTGCGCTAGGTCGGAGTCGGAATCAAATCCGACCCGCGGGTGCAATGAGTTCGGGTCGACCCGAAAGATCAGTAGGTGCGAGAAAGCATAAGCGACTCCGACCCGTTGGTGCAACGAGTTCGGGTCGGGTCGGGTCGGGTCGGGTCGGATTGAACCCATCTTGATATAATATAATATATATATATATATATATATATATATATATATATATATATATATATATATATATATATATATATATATATATATATATATATATATATATATATATATATATATATATATATATATATATATATATATATATATGTATATATACATATATGTATGTGTGTGTGTGTGTTTTTTGTATTTTCTCGGCAATTCTCGAACACCTGAAATCATTGACGTTTCACATTGTTCATTGTGCATTGTTTAATTTTATTTCTAGGCCTTTCTCGTGCGCAGCGAACATTATCCAGAAGTTTGAAAGAATTTAATTTTGAATGTATTGGCTCAACACAGACAGATGATGAACAAGTAATAGCTGACAGTTTGAAACAATTCAGTAAACTAATTTCGGCAATAGAAGAAGAACGAGACAATATGGTGAGTAGGAATGGTCCTATTTTAGGTTTGGTAAAATAATCTTTTTTTATTTACTTTCAATGATGTGTTTTACGTATAATTTTACATACAAGCTAAGTGCCTTTTACAATTAATCGACATGAATTGGAAGAATTGGATTGAGAATCAATGCCACTGAGATGAAAAACCTCCTTATCGAAGGTTCAGCCCCGTAATAGGGTCCAACCAAAGTGATTTTTTTTTCTAAATTTTTAACCATGATCTGCTCGAATGGTGCTCAAGATACAAAAAAATGTGGATTTGTGTGTGATAAACCCTGTTGAACGCGTCAAAATTTTGTGTGTGCGTGTGTATGATCTTTTTCAATTGGATGATGATGGTGTCGAATTCGTTTTAGATTCATGTGATTTCATAGTTGGCGGAAATAGGAGGCACAATTTGTGCGGCGTTATTCCGTGGAAATTCGGTGTTTTTTGGTATAAAATGACTATCAGTTTTATGGATTGACACTAGTGATGGGAATAGTTCCGAAAATTGAAGAACGGAACGAACCTGCCAATCGGAAGAAAAAGAACGGAACGCGGAACGCAGGATCAAGATGACCCGCCATGGTTACGCTTTTTCAGTTGCTCGCTTTATATATGGCTAACTTGAAAGTATTCATTGGATATTGTGTAATATATTTTTTGTGCAGTAATCACACAGTTTCAATTAAAACAAAGCTAAATAATAGTTTACTGAATGTGTAAAACTATTCTTGTACTAAAATAAAAACGCGTAACTTAAGTAGCCCGCTATACAGTTCCTTTTTCATTAAAAGGTTAATGCATTTTGTTTTTGTTTTTACTAAAATTAATCATTATTCCCTTTTATACTTCTAAATAAAGAAGTGAATCAGAAATTTGTTGGAACGCATATGAAGTTTTGAAGCAAAATCAAAAAGCTTACAAGTTTAATTGACTTGTTAAATTTCGTATGGATTAATTTACACTACATTGATTGAATTAATATTTCTTAATAGAAGCAGATAGAATCGAATAACAGTGGTTTATATAAAATACATAGACTGTTAAGTTGTTTCTGTAAGGTTGACATTATACTGTACGGTGAACTACCGGTGTGAAAGTGTGCAGTAGTGCACTATAATTGTCGTTAAGAATAGCACTGTTTCACGGCGTTAAATAAATTATTGCGGAAGGCTAAACGTGTCATGCACCTTAAATATTTAGTTCCATCTCAGATAAAAATTCAAAAGAGTTCATTGGAGATGCATGCACAACGAAGCAGCTTAGCACCCAAATCATAGCAATTCATTGACTACCACAATGCAGTCCAAATAACGCACCTATACTGTTAACATCCATATGGCAGAAGAGAAACATTTCATTCATTGCGCTTATCGTTAGTGCAGGATTGTCTCTTTAAATTTTGGCGATTAGCTTCCCACCAATCACAAATCTCTATCCTTCTCGGGCTTCACGGCTCAGGTGTTGTACCGTTATCTCTTTGACTGAGAGAGTATGGCTTGCGCTGTTATCACTCACATAGACAGAATGTGTGTGTGTTCATACTATAAAGAAGCAAAAGAGAAGAGAACGCCGTTCTTTACCGGAACGAAAAGAACGCTGAGAGAAACAGGTTCAGATTTTACCTGCTTCCTTTGTACGTACCAAATCGACCCATCTTATGAAAGAGAACAGATGCGGGAAACAGGTTTAGATTATACCTGCTTCCTTTGTACGTACCAAATCGGCCCATCGTATGAAAGAGAGCAGATGATCGTGCGTTCCAGACTGGATCGAAAAGAACACTGAAAGAAACAGGTTTAAATTGAACCTGGCTGATTTGTTTACAGCAAACCGACTCATCAATACAAAGAGAGTAGAATGTCGTGCGTTCTAGGCCGGATCGTAATAAGCACTGAGAGCATCCGACCCAGCACAGATCGCCGAGAACGCTGAGAGCAGCCAGTTCAGATCGGATCGATAAGATCGTTGATAACAGCCGGTTCAGGGCGGATCACAAAGAACGGTGGGAGCAACAGGTTCAGTTTGAACCTGCTTGGGTTAAAAATAAGGATCGCGGTCCGGATGCTTGCATGCTGGAACGGATCGCACCTGGCAGGTTCGGAACGCAACGCGCGTCATTAATTTTATTTTATTTTATTAGTTGCTCGGCCACGTTGGGTTACAACAATAGTGCTTACTGACTATAGTATACAATTATTCGCGAAGGAGTTGAAGGGAGTTTATGGTACGGAAAAGGAAGCGAAGACGGGATTGGTAGACAGGATAGGATATGTTGAAATCGAACAGATTTGAAGTACTATTAATAGACGACATAGCTCTTACAAAAGGCTCATTGCGAGCAAAACGTGTACGACATATAGGTAACTGGAGACGAAAACGATAACGTAAGGTGCGACAAGGTGCATACAAATGTAAGTGCGATAGAAGAGAAGGAGTATCAATCGTATTGAGCAAAATGCCAGCAACGAAAGAAGCCTGAGCGACCGAGAGGCGGTGCTCCAACTAGGTAAGGCCTAATAGGGTGCATCTATCGTCATACGAAGGAAGCGGAATAGAGTGATGACCCAGCGACCTACGGAATACGATCCTTGTAAAACGTCTCTGGATCCTCTCAATCTTTGGAGCAGAGATAGTTGGACAGGAGACCAGATGACACAGGCATTTTCTTGTACGGAACAGACCCAACAACAATAAAGGGACTTAAGACAAAAAGGATCACGAATTTCAGTGGACATGCGACAAATATAACCAAGACTTTTGTTGGCCTTGTTGATGACATAGTCCGTGTGCTCCTTGAAAGAGAGACTCGGGTCAAAGAAGACGCCAAGATCCTTAGACAAGGACACACGGGGAATAGCGGCATCACAGACACTATAAGCATGAGTTATATTTGAAGAGGATCGGAAGAAAGACAAGACAGAACATTTTTCATGACACAGGACTAAACCGTTAGAAGCACACTATGTAGAGAATTTACAGAGCCAGGATTGAAGGACTAGACAATCAGCTGTAGAAGATACAGAAAGAAAAATTTTAACGTCATCCGCCTAAAGCAAGAAGCCGTTAGGAGGAAGGATCGAAGTACAGTCATTGAGGAAGAGAATGAACAGTAAGGGACTAAGGACACTACCTTGTGGGACACCCGAAGAACTAAGAAAACATACAGAGAAAGAGCCACAGATTTTAACTACATATGGACGATTCTCAAGATAGGAGTTGAACCACGGCAATATAGAGCCACCGAATCCTAATTTTTGAAGCTTAGCAACAAGTAATGATAGAGGTATACTGTCAAATGCCGCTTTGAAGTCGGTATAGACAGTGTCTACTTGCTTACCACTAGACAGGTTGTGATATAGAGAAGACAAAAAACACATTAGGTTGGTGGACACTGAGCGATGGGGCATAAAGCCGTGTTGTTCCGTAGAAATATAATTTTTTACACAAGGCATTACAGATAAATGGACAATTGACTCGAGGATTTTAGAACACGCACAAATAATAGAAATGCCTCTGTAGTTAGATGCTAGTGTGCGATCACCTTTCTTATTTCATTTCATTTCATTTCATTTCATTTATTAATACAATATCCGCCATCAAGGCTAAATAAGGCAGACTTAAAACGAAATAAACCCTAACAAATAAACAAAATAATTCATGAAAAACTAAGCCTAACTAAACTAGTCTAGACCTAGCAAAAAAATTAAAGAAAAAAAACGTAGGTAGAGCGTAGAGACTATCAAAACTTAATGAAACTTAGAAGAATAATTAAAGAGAATTAGAAGAAAAAATACGGTTACGGAAAGAGTTGAGAGAGGAGTCGAAATCAAAGAGATAGTAAAAGTGGTTAAACAACCTGAAACAGGATAGAATAGGATCATTGAAAGTATAAAGAGTATGACGTGTTTCAATTGACAGAGGATCACGAGGACGAAGGGAACGAGAGGGAACATACAACGAGATGGACGAGAGTAAATCAGGAGCATCAGTATCAGAAAGTAATAAGCCACCAATAAAACATGCCTGAGACACTTGGCGGCGGAAGCTTAAAGAGTGAAGATTGAATAACTGCAATCGCGTTTCATAGGGAGGTAGTGAGGCAGCACCGAACAAACGACGAAAAGCAACCCTGGTAAAAAGGCGCTGAATGCTTTCAATTCTCGAACAGCCATCAATAGTAGGAGGATTCCAGATGATACTAGCATATTCAAGAAGAGGCCTTACCAGAGCACAATAAAGGTTTCTTAAGAAGCTTTGATCTCTAAAAATAGAGGTAAAACGTAAAATAAACCCAAGAGTTCGATTAGCTTTTAGTAGAACCTCATCCAGCTGCAGTTTAAAGTTAAGACGACTGTCGAGTATAATACCAAGGTCACGGATGGACATAACACGAGAGAGAGACGAGTAAGAGAGAGTATAGTTAAATGAAATAGGAGAAAGAGAGTGAGAGAAAGAAATAACAAGCCAAGCTAGTTTCCATTGACTAGGAAAAATCCCTGCACTAAGCGAGCGAGAAAAAAGACGAGTAAGAATAGGAGTGAGGGTATTGCCACATTTTTTCAAAAAACAGGCAGGGATGCCATCGGGGCCTGGTGAAAACGAAGTTTTAAGTTTGGATAAAGCGGATTTTACTAGACTTTCGCTTACAACGACTGAATTACATGATATCACATCAGAGGGCGTGTAAGACAAGCCTACGTCCAAAGGAATCTTAAAAGAACTGGGATCGACAAATACACTAGAGAAATGTTTGGCAAACAGGTTACATATATCAGGATTGGACGTAGCAGAGGACAGATCAAGAAACAGGGTGGATGGAAGGCTAGCAGAGCCTCGCCGAGAGTTCGCAAAACGAAAGAATGACCCAGGATCAATAGAGAGGCGTATTTGAAGACGCCGGATGTAGCGACGATACAGATGGCGATTAAGAAGACGATAAGCCTCAGCCGCATATTAATATACACAAAGATTGTGTAAAGTATTATTTAAACGGTAGGCGCGTTGAGCACGGTTTTTGTCGGATTTCAATAGACGTAAAGCTCTGCTCGACCACTTAGGATTAGGAGCGGGTTCAAGGAGAGGACAGCAGGATGGGAAGGCGGAAGTGATTACATTAGTAAACGCTGCTACAGCATGATTTATGTCACAGTCAGCATCAATAAAGGACCAATCGGTATCAGCTAAAATACGATGAAGCTTTTGGTAGTCCAGCTTCCTAAAATTGAACATTAGAGCCGTAGGTATTCGTTGAGAGGATGCAGGGCGAGAATGCGCAAGGAGCACACTTGTCTCAAGAGCAGGATGATGATTGTCTAGCGCGACGAGTGGAACAGGTGAAGCTATGACGGGGGAGCAGCGCTCCAAGAAGGCATAGCATTGGCAGCATTCTCAAAAAGAAGGTCCAATTGACTTCCGCGTATATTTTTTATGCCAGATAATTGCGGCAAACCGTTTACCGACATTCCATCAAGCAGAGAAACATTTTCACGAGATACACCAGTAGGAATGAAGTGATTAACGCACGATGCAAACACATCCATATCAAGCTCAGATAGACAGAGAGGCGTAACTCGTCTAGTTTTGTGCGCAATCCTCATACTTTTTGATAGTAGATGTTTAGTTGATCGATCGAAGGGATGAGAGAGCGAGATGCGCCGGGAGTGCTCTCGCTGCAAATTATTAACGGCGAAAGAGAGTCGGACGGATTATGTGTATTAGATGCAGGGTTAGCTTCCATCAATTCGGGTAAAGTCGGTAGTTCATGAGAATCTTCAGCCGGATCAGCCGGTTTACGCTTGCTGAAAGTACTGCGTATAAGGCAAGCTCATAGGGCCATGATCTGGCGAAATAGTGAAATCAGCGTTTCGCAGTTGTGTCGTGTGGTTGATAGAAGGTGGCGAGGAAGGATGATCCGATTCACGATTAATAGGCGCAGAAGGTGCAAGGGAAGCTGCAGTAGTGGGTCGCCAAACATTGACGGAGCGGGGATTTAGGTCGATGAACTCCTTAAAAGAGATCCCGCGAGGCCAGGTTGAAGCAGCCAAAGCGATAACCCGGTGCGAATCCGGTACACCAATTTTAAAAGATACGTAGGAGAGCGTAGAAAGATCCCGGTCGCGTCGTACAAGGCTATATACCAAGATGTCGTCTGTCCCTATGTTAGAACAGGCCATTTCGCGGATCGCTTCAATCGGAGTATCAGGAGCAATACGGGAGATAAAGACCCAAGTACGGGGTGGGCGTTCAGGAACGGTCGTAATATTATTGCAGGACAACCCTGTGCCCGATGAAAGCATAGCGCGTGTAACGGTATTGGTAGGCGATGGGTCGGGAGAGCGATCCAACAATCGACGTTTAGAAGGATTCTCACCAACAGCTTGATGGGTGAGCTTAGAGGCCGCAACTGGAATCGTGGTCGTTGAGTGCGTAGCAGGAATCGCAGAATGGTGAGCACTCGATGTAGTGGTATGCGTGGCAAGATGAGAGTTGAGCTTGTTCATTAGTGAGTTGAAGGAAGTGAGAAGCTCACGGTGCATGAGATCAAGCTCCTTGATGCCATGCTTAACTTCATCAAGCGTTGTGAGTAGTGGAGCCTGTGAGTAGTTGCGTTTCATTGAGTGAGAAGCAGTAAGTGAGTCGATGAAATCTTTCACGGAACGAATTGACGATGCTGATTTCTGTTTCATCAAAGCTATCTCGTTTCTAAAACAATCCAGTGAAGAGGAAAGTTCAAGTCGCAAGCCAGCTGATGCCGCCTGCACAGAACGTGAGGAATCGCGGAAATCGGACTGCAACGATTCCAACAGGTAGGCAGCGTCACGAGAAAGGCCGTGCGAGAAGCGTAAAGTGTCAACGGCCCGCAAACGCTGAGCACAATCCGCGCAAGCCCAGAATAAATTTTGTGACTTCTTAAAATCACGCAGGAGCGGGGTTGAAAGTCCTATGCACTTATCGTGGTAATAGTGTTCACAAAGACCGAAGCACGGAATTGGATCGTTGCTAATAGCACCTTCACATTTCTTACAGATCACAGTCGCCATCGCAAAATAGCGCAAAGTTCAACTGCACAGTGAGGGGTCACAACAACCGCAGGCGGAGTACAATGTTTATATGTTGAACCGTACAATTCACAGGTGCCGCACAAATTTGTGATACGTGAACGCGCGAGTGCAAATTAACCGAATCAGAACTAAAAAAGTTCAAGCTCTTAATCACCAAGAAAATCGCGGTAAAAATCAACTTGGAAATAGCAGAGTGAGAAAAGCACAACCAGCCGCTATGAGTGACAAGTGACAATGAGGGAGAGTTTGTAAACGCGTTTGTATGAGGGATTCCGACCAATACCCCCCACTCCCCCAAGAAAAAAATTAAAGTGTATTTGATTCAAAGCCAAGTGACGAAATCAACCTCCCACCCCCCGCACAATACCTGGTTCTTTCGTTTCCATGCGTTTGACATAGCCTGTCCACTGAAGCCGGGTGAGCTTGATACGACAATGAGTGTGCTTCCACACATACGATGATGATTTCATCAGATTTGATAAAAATAAAATAACTACGTTAAAATTGTTATCTATGCGATTCAGTATAGATGCTATTCATGTTTACATATTCGTTTAAATAGATGAACAAAAAAATCATTGGGTGACGCGTTTGTCACGAGGCGTGGAATTTAGCGATGTGTGTGTCAATTCGAACACTCCCGGGCTGTACCCTTCCATAAGTGACCCTGAGTTTTTGGGGATAATCCGGAAGGTACAAGTAGGCACAACACCTTCGATAGCAACGCAAACGATTCCGACCGGAACTCGCCGCTCCAACGGATATGAGTTGCTTATACTTTCTTGTACCTAGTGATTCTACTGGTCTTCTCAATCTCGTTGCCTTTACGTGTCGGAATCGATTCTAACATGCAATAATGCCATAACATAAGGTTGGATAAAAGAGAAGGATTAGCAAAAAAGGATTTCTTTTGTTGGTTTCTTATTTCTTAGCTTGAACTTTAAAAACTAGATACCTGTTATAAACCTAAATTTATGTGTTTTGATTGTTTATAAAAAACAGGTAAATTTATATTTTCTAAAAAATCATATTTTAACTAAATCGAGCGATAAAACATCTAAAATAACTCAAACAGCGATAAAACATCCTTTTTGGGGGCTGGTAAACATGGTTTTAATATTATTTAGTTTTCCACTGATATATCAACTGGGGTATACTAGGAGTAGACATGGCTATCCGACTGAAATGCTTTTTTTTATATGATGTTTTCAACTGCATATTTCACTGCTCGTTTTTTTAACCACGTTGCTATGGCGGCAAACACCATTCCACTCCACTGCCAAACCGATCGGTTGGCGAAGATTTTGATTGAGAAAACGCAATTGGATAACATTGGAATTTTGCTAACCGATCGACTAAATTATCCACTCCGTTATCGACTTTCGTTCCCGATCTGGCCCAGTGTTGGGTTGCATAAGTGTTCTTCTAAACCCGCAGCTCTAAGATAATCACACGCGTTTCGAATCGTTGCACCGAATTCTAGAAAGGTTTTTGGTTTATCAGTTTTCACCGCTGGCGTTTTCCTAATTTTGTCTAATAACGCTTCTACCATGACCGCCGGTCGGTCAAAATGCTTTTTTAACGTTTATAACGCTTCCTCAAGTGTGCCAGGCAGTATTAATAAGCCTTCAACCAGATTTAAGGCTGGTCCTTTTAAACTGGCATGTAACCTTTCAATATTTTCTTCTTCAGAAAATCCGCACAACGATGTGCTCCTTTTGTAGCTACTTATAAAACGTACCCACTTTTCCGGTTCCCCAGCAAAAGGAGGTAGCGCTGAGACCGCGTGTTTCGCTGCCCATTGTTCCGCGTTAGGTTTAGTCACTTTTCTCACATGTACTGCATCTTGCAGCTCTGCTGGTTTCTCGGGTACCGGTGCATCACTCGTAGCTGCGTTGTGGTCGTTTTTGCTGCGACGATCGGCTCTCGTATCCTCGTTACCCAGCATTGTAGCGTATCGAGTGCTACTCAGTTTCGCTAGGTCAACGTCCTTCGGCCGCTCTCGTTGGTCCATCCTCGGTACAGCGTAATCGATCAGCGTCGATGTGTAGGCCGCATCCGTGATAGAATGGACTTCTTCTTCATCATCATTCCTTCCTGCTCGATCCTCGATTGTTGCAACTTTACTGATTCTAGCTCGAGTTCGATCAACTGGCGTCGCAGATCGATCTCCTTTTGCTTGTAGAGGTTAAGCTTCCTCATACTTTCTGCCTTACTCGATGACGAGGTTGTGCTTCTCGCCACCGTGGCACGCACCTTGCCTTGCTGCATTCTTCCACTCGCTTCGTCGCACGGTTCTTCGCGCACTTGTGTGACCGCTGAGATTGTGGTAGTGGAGCCTTGTCCTACCTTACCGGATTCGTCACGCGTGCCATCCGTTACCGAGATGCTGTGCTGGGGTGCGGTGTTCATCGTGATGCTTGGCTTGGTGTTGGTTTCATTTCACTAATAACGCGTACGTATGTTGGATAATAACTGTCGCGTGTAGTTGGAGTGTTTTTAAAAATGTTGCGGCTCCCGGTAACTACTTTAGGAATTTTTAGGAAACCTTTAACTTTATTTCATAGCGCTAGGTTTAAAAACACGTCCGACTTGTTCACCGATCAAGAGAGCGATCAAATCCGCCCGGATAATCGTGCTTCCTGTTCCTCTCTTCCGTTAACGACCTGCTACTTCACGCGTTTACAATCGCAAGCCGAGTGTGTTCGAGCTATCCTAACACTCAGTGCTCAGAGCTATCCTAATCCCTAACAACACCCACAAGTGGTACAGGCAGGCCTTGACCGACAACGGTTGTTGAGCCAAAAGAAGAAGAAGAAACCTAAGACTCATCTTAATCTGACCGCAACAGTATAAAAAAGTTTAAAAAAACTCTGGTCAAGTGGCAAGGAAAGATAGAGAGGATGGAACATGAATGAAATGATTTTAATAACAGTTTATGCGAATGGCACTTAATGAATGCGTTCCCATCAAAAAGCCGCATCGTGGTCCGGCCTGGGGTGACCGCACATTACCCGTCCGGCAAAATGAGTGTATTTTTTTCAGTGATTTGAGTGACGCTGTCGAAATACAGTGTCCCTTCGACCAATGAGTTACCCACTCACGCGAGCCCTCCCCCACCCCACCCATAACGCACGGTGCGCTCTGCAGTTCTCAATGTGTTTGTGTTCTTTCGAGCCATGCTACGAACACATGTAAAGATAGTTGTTTCTTTCGTTTCTCGTTTTCTTTCATGAATAGACACTGTTTTCTGTTAACTCTGTCATTTATTTAACTTTCTTAAATAGTTTACAGAATGCACAAAAGCTTATCGTCTTCTTGTCTCGGTGTCTCTATTCGCAATGGCGCCATCGCTCCGCTGTCAGTTATGCAGCGCTCTGTCAAGGCACAGTTATACCGCGCTCTGACACTGCAACCTCGCACAACACAAACATCTATTTACAAATATACAACATCCTCCTTACACTAAAAAAAATTAATACATAATGTAGTCTTTCATTCTAGACGGTAACGCTGCGTTACGTTTAGGACGAACTTGTTGTGATGTTATCGGTGTTTCAACAGCTAATGAAGCTTGGAAGGAATCGGGTGACTGAATGGATTGGTCTTCGTCGATGATTGCTTCTGATGTCGTACGTTCAGGGGATTCTTGCCTTGGCTTCAAATGGACTAACGTACGTCGATAATTTCGCCCATCTACATCAACGACATACGACCGTGAGCTAAGACGTTCAGAAACATATCCAGGTGACCATTGTTTTGTTATGTCTGGTGTTAGCTGCACAAAAACAGGTGAACCTATTTCGAGTTCTGGTAGTGTCCTTGTTTTCTTGTCATAATGCCTCTTTATCTTCCTCCGTTGATTTTCGATAGCCGCGGGTACGTTTGTGACCACTTTTGGAAGCAGATTGTTACTCGTGCTGGGAACGCCACATTTGGTCGATCTTGAGAAGAGGCGAGCAGCAGGACTTGATCCTATCTTATTTGGAATGTTCCTCCAGTTCAGTAGCGCTAACCAAAAATCGATTCCTGAATCTTGAGCTTTTTTAAGTAACCGTTTTGCGATTTTAACAGCTGCTTCCGACTTTCCGTTTGCCTGTTGATGGTGTGGTGCTGATGTTACGTGTTCAAAATCCCATTCTTTTGCAAAAGATGTCATTTGTTTGTTTACGAAATTTGTTCCATTGTCCGTAACAATTCTCTGTGGTCTGCCATGTCGAGCAAAATTTCTTTTACATGTAGCAATGACAGGCTGTGGTGACATATCCTTTAAAATGTCTACTTCGAAGAAATCGGAATAATGATCAACAGTAACTAGAAAATTTCGCTTGTTTCCGCGATATTCCGCAAAAAATACATCCATGGACACTATTTGGAAAGGATGTACTGGAATGATATGGGTCATCATTGGTGGATTGCGTTGTGAGTCTGCAAACTTTGCACACACATTACAATTGCTTATCACTTCCTTGATTTGACAGCTCATTCCGGGTCAGAAAAGATTAGCCCTGGCTAACTTCAGTGTAGCTTCAATGCCATTGTGGCTCCAGTGGCAACGATCAATGAGTTTATGACGTAATCTTTGGGGAACCAAAATGCGATCTCCTTTAAATATTATATCATCTTGTACTGCAAGTTCATTACGAAATCCATAATATTGTTTAATTATGTCTGGCACTTTATCTACGTTATCAGGCCACCCATTACGAATAAACTGAATCAATAATTGCATAGATTGATCTTGTTTAGTCTCTTCTTCAATTTCTTTTAAACGAGTATCTGATACTTTCAAGAACTTCTGTAATGGGATATTTTCTATTTCGTCAAATATTCTATAGATATTCAGTTTCTTGTATTGGTCCCAAAGTTGACTCTCTACTTCTGGACCTCTTGACAACGCATCTGCAACTACATTATCCTTCCCTGTGACAAATTGTATCGTGAGGTTATATCTTTGAAGATTCAACAACATTCTCTGCAATCTACGGGGAGCTGTAATAAGTGGTTTTTTGAAGATGTTGATTAGCGGTTTATGATCGGTCTTTACTATTGTGTTTTGATTACCGACAATTAGTTGATCAAAGCGAATGCATGCGAACAAAATGGCTAATAGCTCTTTTTCTATCTGAGCATAATTTTTTTCGGTTGAGGTTAACGTGCTTGATGCATAACCAATTACTGCGTTGTCTTGATACACCGCTCCGCCGAGCCCAAAACCACTTACGTCACATTCGATTACTAACGGTTGGTTCACATCATAGTATTTTAGAGTGCTGATATCAGTTACAAGAGATTTTACATAGTCAAACTCTTTTTGTTCCACTTCCGTCCATCGCCATGGTTGATCTTTTATGATAAGTTTTCTTAGGTTCGTTAAATTTGTGCTCAAATTCGGTATGAATCGGCTTAAATAATTCACCATTCCAATGAATCTGTGGACTGCTTTGCTATCAGAAGGTGTTGGATAGTTTCGGATTGCCGATATTTTTGCTTCATCTGGTTGTAGACCTTGGTTAGTCAAAACATGACCAAAGAATTTAACCGAAGTTTGGCATAAATTTAACTTATCTCTGTTAAGTTTAACGTTACGTTCTGCTAGTCGGCAAAATAGTTTCTCTAGGCATCTGTTATGTTTTATCAAAGCTTCCTCTAACGTTTCTCCTGTACCATAAATAAGCAAGTCGTCTGCTAAGTACTCGACATTTTCCAAACCCTCTATTACTTCTTTCATTTTCCTTTGGAAAATTTCAGGTGCTGGAGCGATTCCGAACGGCATTCTTAGCCAACGATTTTTGCCAAATGGCGTCCAAAAGGAAGTCAATTTGCTGCTATCTTCGTCTAATAAAACATGCCAAAATCCTTTCCTTGCATCTACCGTCGAGAAAACTTTTACGTCGAGTCAATAGATTCACTGCCCAATTGTTCTGCGTTAAAAAAATCCATTCGATCTAAAAGAATGTTCCTTTTCGGCACAATTTTCTTTCTTATCGCACTCAAGGCTGTTTCTGGAGAGGCACGTTCCTCCTTAGTAAGCTCAAAGTTAAAGTACTTCTTTTTAGCTTCTAAGTAACCGATAACCGATAGTAAGTAGCTCACCTTTTGTTCTCCCTGCGTCGTTGGCCAATTGTTCATTCCCGTAGCCTTTACGTAGTCATTCCAGCTTTTTTCGAAGAAATCTAAATTCTCTTCTGTATCTCCCTCTAACAATAGCGGTGATCGGTACTGATGGAACATGTAGCAACTCCTTGCTAGGGCCCGCTGTATTCTGGATGTTTAGTTGTTTCATCATGTTTCAAATCACTTTCGTCTGGTGATCCAAAAATTGAGCAAACTGTTGCGCATCCATTTTTTAGTTCGTGATGCCGTCTCGAATCCAAAATGGCGTATTGTCGCTACTTGATGAAAGCTTTTCTTTCAGCTTATTTCCTTTCTCGTTTTAAAACGGTTTACGACGATATAGATGACGTCGAACAATACAGGGTTTACCTAGCCAATCGGGCGTCGTCAAAGCGTTATCGGTCGCCGTAAATACTTTTTCGGGCGACGTCAACCCTCAATTGGGCACTGTCATTTCTATTCCGGCCTTGTGAAGTATGAATCGGGCAAAGTACAGAATGAAAGCGTCCTACTTTGTATTTTGTTGCTTTCTAGTTGTAAAACAATACTTTTTTGCGAGTAGTTTAACTGATATGTAAGAAAATTCACTATTTTAAAGTTAAATTACATGAAAAAATGATTCAAATTCCTTATTTAAATGTTTTAATTCAAACCTGTACAATGCAATTTGGTTTTATATTTTTTTAAACATAAAATATGTTTGATGATTAAATTAGATTAACTATTTAAAATAATACATACTAAGTTATACAACATGCAAAATACGTATTTTTAAACAACTTAATGGATCAAATACACCGGAGCGACCGATTTGACATCTTCAAGAGCAGGACGCTTTCATTCTGTACTTTGCCCGATTCATACTTCACAAGGCCCGAATAGAAATGACAGTGCCCAATTGAGGGTTGACGTCGCCCGAAAAAGTATTTACGGCGACCGATAACGCTTTGACGACGCCCGATTGGCTAGGTAAACCCTGTATTTCAACCGTTAACCACTTCTGACACCATGTTTTCTGTTAGCTCTGTCATTTATTTAACTTTCTTAAATAGTTTACAGAATGCACAAAAGCTTATCGTCTTCTTGTCTCGGTGTCTCTATTCGCAATGGCGCCATCGCTCCGCTGTCAGTTATGCAGCGCTCTGTCAAGGCACAGTTATACCGCGCTCTGACACTGCAACCTCGCACAACACAAACATCTATTTACAAATATACAACAGACACGATCGCAAATGCGCACTTATTTTAAAAGCAAACACAAACACGGTCATTTTGGTTCATTAAACACTTTATTGAAACTTAATGTAAACTTTCGTCACACATTTAGAACCTAACAAAAACACACATCATGTCGTCGTCCTGCTAAGTACGACCTCCATCCAGCAAACACATATCTGTGAATAAATGGATCCTTACCTGTCGATGCCCGCACTGCATATGCGTCTGTACACACTGTTTTTTTACTTCACACTTCACCAAAACACACCAGCGCACGAGACTTTGACGAAATGCGCACCAACGCACAAACACTGCGCGCGGGACTTAGAACGAAACGCGCACAACCATCTCCGACAAAGCGTCGCGCTGTACTGGTGGTTTTGTACGCGTAGGAGGGGGGGACATACGGAGCGATGGTTCGATGCTGTAGTGTAAGCGAGACAACACGATGTGACGAGCAGCTCCAAGTTGAGCTCGCTGAAAGAAGACACACACACACATTCACAGACGGCTCGTCAAAGCACGGTATTTGTATTGGTGTTAGTGAGGCGCGCGTGTAAAACAGAATGCGAACTCTCATCGCAGCGCGTTTCTCCTTGCTTCCTCAAGCTTCCTCATACCCCTCGGCCTGAATCACTCAAAATTTGGGGTCTCATTGTTTGCGTGGTACGTACATTGAAAAGAGCGAAACGTGCCGCATATCGTATCTCGCGTGATCGAAGGTGTCCCGCTTTTCGGGTTTTCTACAATAGCGTCCACGCACTTTATCGACGTTATAACAGAATATGTAACGGCAGGTACACTGGTGGACATAAAAATATGAACTTTTTTCTGTGACCGAAAAACATAGTTCTTGTCGGAAATATTTGGTAGTCCTGAAAAGGACTGTTTAAGTGGTTGTTGGGAGGTGGTGTTGCGGTGTTCCACAGAGCGGAAACATATTCTAACGGTCAATGTGTTGACCGTTATTCGCTATCACTTCCTCACAGCGTAGGGCCATATCGCCGATGAGGTTACGGCATTTGCTTCTGTTTATGCGTTTCCACATAGCCTTGCAGCGTCTCCATAGCGAATCGGCAGAACGTGCATGCTTGTTCTTAAGCTGACGCTTGAGAGTTGACCACAGATTCTCAATCGGGTTGAGGTCTGGACTCAACGCAGGCCACGGTAGAACTTGCACATCCTCGTTTGCCAAAAAACATTTAACTAATCGCGATGTATGCTTTAAGTCGTTATCGTGCTGAAAGATGTAATGCTCTTCGTCTCCGAATTTTTGTCGGGCGTGTGGCAACATCTTACGACGTAGTATGTTTCTATACCCTTCCGAGTTCAGTGTCCCTTTGATACGGAACAAAGGACTCGGGCCGTGCCAGGAGAAGCAACCCCACACCATTACGTAACCGCCTCCGTGCTTTAGGGTTTTTATAGTATTTTTTGGATGATACGCCTGTTTAGGAAGGCGCCAGACGTATTTAGTGCCGTCCGAACCATCCAGATTGATTCTGGACTCATCCGAAAAAATTATTTTGCTCCACCAAAAGATGGATGCAGCTAAATGCTCTTCGGCAAACCGAATGCGCACTTCTACGTGGTGCGGCATTAGCTTACGAACCTTTCGTGGTTTCCGGGCACAGAACCCACCGGCGTTTAAATGGCGCGACACCGTTTTCGCCGAAACTTGCAATCTAAGCTCCTGCTTAATACGATTGCATGTTTTGAAAGGGTCCGCCCTGATTATCTCAACCATCTGCGCGTCAACGTCAGCCGTTGTTTTTCTCGGACGACCTGTGGATTTACCCGTAGCCTCGCTACGAATGGCGTTGTCCACGAACGGCTGAACGCCTTGCAGATAGTTTTGATAGGCACGTTCTCACGATACAAACCCTGAATATGTTTCCGCTCCTCTGGAGTGCAGTGCTTTCCGCGACCCATGATGAACTTGTGGAATTTTAAAATCGCAAACTTTCACCTTTACCACTGAATGAAGAATGAAGCGCAACACGGTTTGGATCTCTTTTTATACTACCGAAAAACGCTGCCGTTACTCAAAACTCAGATAAGTAGCGCACCACAAATGCGAGTATAAAAGGCAAACAAATAGCGATTGCAAATTCAGTACGCCTCGAACGTTAGGCGAAAGAACTCCGCAGGAGCCAAAGCCTCTCTAAACCATACTAACAACAACATACGCCTCGATCTGTTGGCGATAAGAGGCCAACGAACTCCGCAGGAGCCAAAGCCTCTCTAAACCATACTAACAACAACAACAACTGTTGACGATGACACACCTATTGCACGCAAAAAAAACACACAACAATTTTTTTTCCTATCTTTTTGTCCACCGGTGTACCTTTGTAATATAGAAAAAAGCTGCGCGTGCATCCTCAACGCTTCTGGAGCTACGCTAACAATAAGCGCGAATCTTCCGGCTTCCCAGGTTTGATCAGCTACAATGGGAACCGAGCTTGCACAGATATGTGCGAATTGTATGCTACACGTTTTAAGGACACTTTTGTTCCTGACAACATCCACCCCGAGGCTCTTCATGCTGCACTTACTAACACACCCGAAGATGCAATTCGTCCCATGCTACCGGTCATTAATACCTCGTCAGTCACCCGCGCCATAGACCGCCTAAAAATGCCCTACACCGCCGGCCCTGAAAGCATCCCGGCAGTGATCCTGAAAAAGTCCACTGCGTCGATTGCTCTGTTACTAGTAAAAATCTTTGACGAATCGCTACGTTCATGCACCTTCCTTATCTCTTGGAAGGTCTCATGGTTAACACCAAATCATAAGAAAGGCTGCAAGAATGAGGCTTCTAACTATCGCGGCATTACATGGCTAGGGGCCATTGCAAAAGTGCTTGAGCTGCTTGTTTATGAACAGGTATTGGCTTCTGCCCGCAATTACATCAGCCCGAATCGGCACGGATTTGTCCCTAACAGATCAACAACCACAACCCTTATGCAATTCGTCAGTAACTGCCATAAATCCATTGATGCTCGCTTTCATCCGAATACGAAATGCTAGGCTGTCTTTTATCGTTGGGCTTCTCAACGGTAGCATCGATTGTCCGGCTTTGCTCTCGTCGATACAGCTATACGTGCTTGCAAGAATCCTCCACCCTTGGGTGATGCTGGCCATCCCAGAGACAAGGACCGTATTCGCCTCCCGAGACCCGTTTTGCGTATATGTCTTGCTCTGAATGCGGCATCTGATGCGTATGAGCCCGGCATGACGATGGCAAATGTGCTGAGTCGCATTAATTTACTTCGCGCCTCTCGCCAGAATCTTTAGCGTGCTTGTAATTGTTATGTAAAGTGTGTGACCTGATATTGAACTCTTACATGTATTGAGTGGGCTTATGTGGTCCGTCGATCATTTTAATAAATAACCAAATAAACAAAATAATTCAGGAATTTATTTCAAATTAGGCTCTACTAACATATTAAAACATGTTTAAATCGCCAAGGTCATACCACCGACCAACCGACGTAACACTCCGAACAAAATGAGCTTCAAAAGTAGTCTCCTTATTTCAAATGAAGATACGTTAAACACTAGCGCATTATAGAGAATGATTCGCTTACTACTCTGACACAGATGAGAAACTGATGAACTTCCTCTTTGTTTTTCTTTCCAAATTTCAATGCGCATTGTTTCATTCACTTTTCACATCTTTTGTTTTGATTTGGAAACTTATAAAATGATTTTTCTAGGTGTTACGTCCAATAATTCTCACTAAATCTTGCCTCAAACTTACGTTGCAATTTGTATTTAGAAAAGTTGTTTACATCTAAGATGCCGTGAACAGAGCTTACTTTGACAGAAGTGATCGCCTCACTAGCAAATGACAGTACTTTCGTGTGTGACACTTTTGTAACGCATGTGTCACGTCGGTTTGTCGGCGGTCATGCAGCCGACGTCTACCATAGCGAAAACAGTCTACTAAGACGCAGCAGCAAAATCTCGTGTAACGGTAGCTCCATGATGTCATGATACTAGAACTCAGTGAGGAAAGGTGAGCTTGAAAAATGATTCAAATTGATAGGAGACGAGATGGGGAAACATTCATGTAGTTTTTAAGTACTTAGGGTGCCAGTTCTGAGAAATTGTACTTAAAAAGTATCACATGTTTCAAGAGCAATCGAGCTGGAGAACATACAGAGCATTGTCATTTGCCCGAAACACCAAATCAGCCGAAACCAAACTGATGAAAATGATTTAGTAGACTCTCAATATGATATCAGTTGCCATTTTTTCAATGGAAGTTGTCCACGTAGTTCGGAAATGCAATATTTCTACCATAGAATAATTGGAACAAGTCTTGTAGGATGAGTGGATCAAAAATACGCCTTTTTAAAGGTTCAAATGAGTTCTTGCGTTGTGCAATAGTCATAAATGCAATAAAATGCATAAACCAGCCCGAAGCTGATTATTGATGGTCCAGTCTATTGGTGGTGGGCGACAGTACCAGTGGTGAATACCGATTTGGATGAGTTTTGTGACTGAGGGAAATGTTTGTTTTGTTAGCGTGGTGAAATGCAATAGTCATAAATCCAATAAAGCAACAAGATCAAGACATTTTTTGATTCCATAACCTTTGTTTTCATAAGCGCCAAAAGTCTGTTAGACGAATACTTTTTGCGCACCAATCAAATTACTTTTTTTAGTTTTTGAAATAATTTAGTTGTTATTGCACTATTTTAATGCTTATTTTTAGCAGTACATGTGTATTGATGGTCCCTTTATCAAACCCCATGATTACTTTTACCACCCCATGCGGCCATAATTCGCCTTTGTCTGCAAAATATTCAGCTAGACGAATACTTTTTGGACTAACTGTATATTAAATTGCTGACCTATGGCAAGTAGCGGTTTATTAGCTCGATGTAGTGTCCGTCTAGTCTCGTTTTGCAATAAGTTTCTGGAACAGAGTGGCCTCGAAGGTGCGTAAATATTATTTTTTTAGGAAAAGCAGGTGTATCAAATTCATTCTTTGAAAGTTTTTCCACAAAAACGCTTTGGCTCACTTTGTAACAATGTTCAAGTGTTAGTAACCCCAATAGTGGACAGCGAGAACGATAACTCTAACTCCCCTCTAAGGACAGCATTTTTAAAGCAAAGTCTGTTAGACGAATACTTTTTGCGCACCAATCAAATTACTTTTTTTAGTTTTTGAAATAATTTAGTTGTTATTGCTCTATTTTAATGCTTATTTTTAGCAGTACATGTGTATTGATGGTCCCTTTATCAAACCCCATGATTACTTTTACCACCCCATGCGGCCATAATTCGCCTTTGTCTGCAAAATATTCAGCTAGACGAATACTTTTTGGACTAACTGTATATTAAATTGCTGACCTATGGCAAGTAGCGGTTTATTAGCTCGATGTAGTGTCCGTCTAGTCTCGTTTTGCAATAAGTTTCTGGAACAGAGTGGCCTCGAAGGTGCGTAAATATTATTTTTTTTAGGAAAAGCAGGTGTATCAAATTCATTCTTTGAAAGTTTTTCCACAAAAACGCTTTGGCTCACTTTGTAACAATGTTCAAGTGTTAGTAACCCCAATAGTGGACAGCGAGAACGATAACTCTAACTCCCCTCTAAGGACAGCATTTTTAAAGCAAAGTCTGTTAGACGAATACTTTTTGCGCACCAATCAAATTACTTTTTTTAGTTTTTGAAATAATTGAGTTGTTATTGCACTATTTTAATGCTTATTTTTAGCAGTACATGTGTATTGATGGTCCCTTTATCAAACCCCATGATTACTTTTACCACCCCATGCGGCCATAATTCGCCTTTGTCTGCAAAATATTCAGCTAGACGAATACTTTTTGGACTAACTGTATATTAAATTGCTGACCTATGGCAAGTAGCGGTTTATTAGCTCGATGTAGTGTCCGTCTAGTCTCGTTTTGCAATAAGTTTCTGGAACAGAGTGGCCTCGAAGGTGCGTAAATATTATTTTTTTTAGGAAAAGCAGGTGTATCAAATTCATTCTTTGAAAGTTTTTCCGCAAAAACGCTTTGGCTCACTTTGTAACAATGTTCAAGTGTTAGTAACCCCAATAGTGGACAGCGTGAACGATAACTCTAACTCCCCTCTAAGAACAGCATTTTTAAAGCAAGCCTGGTGAATTTCCGTTGAATACGTTCAACTCTGTTGATCGCTGAGACACAATGCGGGACCCATACCACGAAGTAGAACTCCACGCATGTTCGTACAAGACCCGTAAACAACGATTTCAGATATAAGGGGTAATTACATGCACGGGTTTGTCTGATAATGAAACATAATAGTTTAAACGCCTTACTCAACGATTTGTCAACGATTCGTACGTTAAAATTCAAACCCTCGTCTAAAGTAACTCCTAAACCATAAGCTTCTTTACGACGGGATATCAAAAAACTGTTCATAGAATAATTATAAATTACAGGATTCTTAGGTCTATGGTACGATACAATAAAACACTTCTCAATGACAAGTTCCATGTCGTTAGAAAGGGATCAGGTACTGAAGGAGTCAATAAAATCTAGAAGCAAAGACAATCGTCATGGATTTTGACAGGTATGAATATCTTCGCGTCATCTGCGTACATTAAACAACATTTGAACGGGACGAAATAAATTAAGTCGTTGATGAATAATATAAAGAGTAATCGGCTCAAATTGCTACACTGCGAGACATCAGAAGGGTTAACAACTTCTTCGGAGCTTATATTTTGTAAATTGACTTTGTAACGCTTATCCGTTAGGTATGATTTTAACCACGTAGTCGTATTCTACGAAAATTCAATGAGAAGAAGTTTCGAAATAAGTATTGAATGGCTAACACTATCGAAAGAAGCTTTCAGGTCGGTGTATAGTGTATCCACTTGATACCGATAGTCGAAGGAGCGTATGCAAGAAGATACAAAATCCAATTAATTTGTTGCAGTATAACGTCAACAGATGGTGGTCATGGTATTTTTGCTGAACAAGTTCAGCTAAATGACGGTTGCCAATGACACTATTGCAACCAGCCCGAAGCTGATTATTGATGGTCCAGTCTATTTCTGGTGGGCGACAGTACCAGTGGTGACTACCGGTTTGGATGAGTTTGCTGACTGAGGGAAATGTTGTTTTGTTAGCGTGGTGAAATCGGCGTTTGCCCTTTGGATAAGGGTATCGGCCTTGATGTTTTTCTCCGTCCTTTCTCGTCTTGCAGCTGCTATCTTGTCGGTGATGATGTGGTCCAAGGGTTGAAGTCCGCTTTCACACAGAAGTGATGCTATGGGGCTCGTGACGAAAGCCCCAGTAGCACAGCGTATGGCGGTACGGTAGAATGGTGCAATTTGTTTTTGGAAATTTTCCCGTTGCCGGGAGACTATTTCGATGCCGTAGAGTAGTTTTGGTTGAACCCAGCTATTGATAATTTGAAATTCTGTTTGGCGTGAGGCGCGATGTTGACCGGTCTCAAGCATTCTTAAAAGATTAATACGGTTCTTCGCTTCTCTTTTGACCCGTGTAGTGTGTGTTTAAATGTTAAGTGACGATCAAAACTTACCCCTAGAATATCGGCTGTGCGTGTGTTTGGTATTATTGAGTTATTGTATGTTATGAGGTTTAGAGTATGATATTTGCTATTGCAGATGTGAAGTATTTTGGATTTGGAGTGTGAAATTGTGTAACCTGTCCAACGTGACCATTTCTGAACTATATTGTATATTGTCTGAACTTCTTGTAAAGATGTGCATGATTCGGTTCTATTGTTTTACACTTGAAACATTTAATGTTACTAGGCATGGGGTGGAAGAGGGGTTTATTTATTTATTATTAAAGTATCGAGCCTCCATGGCCTACATGCACAATTAAAACTAATGTCTTATAAACTATGTGTTCCTAAAATTAGACGTAATGCAATCTCGTATGACACTAGAATATTTTGGTATACTAAAGGACAGGTCTATAAAATTTGAAAATAAATTAAAATTCTTGGACATCAATAGCAACGGATCCCTAGCACAGAAAAGACGATAACGAAAATTGGTTATTAAAAATTGTCGAGTTCTTAAAGGTCTAGTAGGGACATAAAAATTTACATTTCTTAGCAATAGAGGTGCATCGATTCTACCGGTTAATAGTTTAAACATAAACATTCCTTGGGCAACCATTCTTCTCCTTTCAAGAGTTTCAAGCCCTAACAACTGACACAACTGACAAATAATAGCTAAAATGCTGCCTTGAGGAACATCAGAGACCCTGCTAAAGTCACTAGAGATGCAATCTCCAATCTTAATACGTACTGAACGACGCGACAGGTAGGAATTCAGCCACTTAACTATGCTGAAATGAAAACCAAGCTTTAAAAGTTTGCTAATCAAAGCATGGATATTGACGCTATCGAAAGCAGAGTGAAAATCAGTATAAACAGTATCTACTTGGAACCCTCAGTAATATCTGCTTGTAAGTAAAATGCAAGAACTGCAGTAAGTTTGTGACGGTGGAGCGTCCAGGTAGGAAGCCATATTGCAAAGGTGTAAATATGTTAATAGCGCCATGCATTATATGTTTATGGACAAATAATTCGAACAGCTTATTGGGAGCACATAGCATCGAAATAGCTCGATAATTTGAGATGGAAGTTCTGTCGCCTTTTTTGTAAACGGGAAATATCCATGACTTTTTCCGTAGGTCAGGGAAAAAACCAGTGCGAAGTGAATTATTAAAAATGGATGCTAGTAGTGAAGCCAATTCGTCGATGCATGAAACGATCACTATTCCCGGAATGTTATTTGGTCCAGAGGCTGAGAAAGGTTTCAGCTTTGAAGTCATTAAACGTACATCATCGATAGTAAAAGAAGGCAATGAAATGTCTACGGAGTCTTGTGCCACGAAACGTAACGCTTCCTCTACCTTCAGGTTTTGTTCGGGAAAGCTCGTGCAGCTACGCGCAAAATTATAAGTAGATACAGCACCAGGTAAGACTATGCCGGAATTATCGTCTGAACTAGTGTGGGAATACTGCAGCTTGATTTCCAATGGTGGAAAATGGTTATCAACCGGAACAATCGCGACAAGGGAGACATAGACTGAGTGCAGAGGCACATTATCTTCAAGATCATTTGAGACGAACACAAGATCCAATTGCCTTCCTAGGTCATTTACTATGCCACTGATTTGTTTAAAGCAAAGATAATTTATCAAATCCAAAAAGCGATTTTGGCCAGGCATGGATGTCGCGGGTTCATAGTACCTATCGATAGCACGCCAGGAGATCATTAGTTGGTTGAAGTCACCCAACAGACACATCGTATCGTTGTCGTTCATAGAAACACTCACACTATCAGAGCCTCGTCGAAAGCAGTCATAATTACAGTATTTGTACTAAGATCAGGAGGGATGTAACTTACTTCTTCTTCTTCTTTGGCTCAACAACCGTTGTCGGTCAAGGACAGCCTGTACCACTTGTGGGCTTGGCTTTCAGTGACTATTTGATTTCCCCCCATAGCAGGATAGTCAATCCTACGTATGGCGGGTCTATTTGGGGATTGAACCCATGACGGGCATGTTTTTAAGTCGTACGAGTTGACGACTGTATATATTGAGTAGTATTAGCAATAGTAAAATATTTTCCACTATTGATTTAAAATCGGGATTCTTTCAAATTCCCATAGAACCTAACGATGCACAGAAGACTGCTTTTTCTACCTTACGAGGGCATTATGAGTTCACAAGGATGCCTATGGGCCTGAAAAATAGTCCGTCTACTTTCCAAAAGTTGATGAACACTGTGCTCTATACCGTTCAACCAGTAAAGGCCTTAGTTTACTTAGACGATATTGTTATTTTTGGGGAGACGGAAGAAGAGCATAATGCCAACCTGCTTAAAATATTCAATGCCTTGAAACAACACAATTTAAAGATCGAACCAAAAAAATGCAAATTATTACAAAGCGAAATAACCTACCTTGGACATACGATCAATGAGAAAGGGATCAAACCTACTTCAGCTAACATTGAAGCCATTATGAATATGCCAAAACCTAAGACGATAAAACAACTGCGTTCGTTACTGGGCACTATTAATTTTTATGGTAAATTTATACGTAACGTATCAGATATTCGAAAACCGTTACATGACCTTTTAAAAAAAGGATGTACCATTTATTTGGGATAGCAATTGTGATGAAGCATTTGAAACGCTAAAACAAACTCCTATTTCTGAGCCTCTACTGGTTCGCCCGAATTTCGAAGATGTTTTCGTTATAACAACGGACGCCAGTGAGTACGCACTTGGTGCCGTTTTATCAAACGAAAGCACCATAGGAAAGCCAATCGCCTACGCTAGTAGATCCTTGTCCATGCCTGAGCGGCGTTACCATCCTATCGAAAAGGAGTTATTAGCAATTGTTTGGGCGACAGAATATTTTAAACATTACATATATGGACAGAGGTTCATCATATATTCAGATCATAGGCCTTTGGTTTCAATTTGGCGACTTAAAGAAAACTCTGCCGTTTTGACGAGGTTACGACTAAGATTACAAGGGATGGATTGCGAGATAAGATTTAAAAAAGAAAAAGAAAATGTTGTAGCAGATTTTCTTTCTCGCCTTCCCGAAGTGAAAACGAGCGAAGTCAAAGAAGAGGATAAAAAAGTAGGTACACTGGCAGTCGTTACTCGACAACAGAAAGTAAAAGAGCAAACTAATGCCATTGGGAAAGAGCGAAAGACTCCCTTATTAGAACAAGTCGGAGACTTTCCTAATAGTGAGGAGATGGCGACGGTGGATTTAAACAGGAGTAAAGAGGACGTCGAAAATCATTTTAAGGACTTATGCAATATGGGAATAGAGTATATATCTCCAGAACAGGAAGAATTGCGCAAGAAACGAAAAAACCAAGTTCAAAGCATAGATAAAACGAAATTTAAAAATTATTCGTCGGATTCAGAGAGAATAGAAATCAAAAACGAGGAGATCAATACAGTACTAAACGAATTTCACGATGCTCCCCTAGGAGGTCACGTGGGGGTACGACGGATGAAAAAACGTATAAAAGAATTGTTTTATTGGAAGAATATGAATAGTGATATTGAGCGCTATGTCAGAAATTGCCGGTCTTGCCAAATTAACAAAATAGGCCGCTATAACAAGATACCCATGCAAATATCCACTACCTCATCGAGGCCATTCGAGAAAATGTTTATGGATATAGTAGTACTCCCCGAATCTAGTCAAGGTCACAAATATGCTTTAGTAATCCAAGACGATCTTTCGCGCTACTTATTGGCACTGCCTATGAAGAACCAGGAATCGGAAACGGTGGCCAGAACCTTTGTAGAAGGTGTTGTGTGTGTAGTAGGGTCACCGGTTCAACTCGTTACAGATCAGGGTACCAATTTTATGAGTAAGGTGATGAAGGACACGTGCAGAATATTAAAGATAAAAAAGATAAATACATCGGCTTATCACCCTCAGGCCAATTTGGTGGAGCGCGCAAACAGAGAACTTAAGATTTATCTGAGGTTATTTGTGCAAGGAAATCAGGAAACCTGGGATCAGTTGTTGCCATACTTTTCATTCGAATATAATACCAGTACGAATTCATCAACAGGATTTTCTCCTTATGAATTAGTCTTCGGACGGAAAGCTAGGCTACCTACGTCAGTGTTTAACCCGAATAGCGGGAAAATACTTTACGAAGATTTTTGCGAAGATTTAAAAAACAAATTCAGCGAAATGCACTTGGTAGTGAAGGAAAACCTGGTAGACTCGAAGGAAAAACGGAAACTGAGATATGATAAAGATTTTAGGCAGTGGCAACCAATGTGGGGAGAATTAGTCCTGGTAAGAAACAACCCCACAGGAGTAGGTCAAAAACTACAAAGCTTATGGAGGGGCCCGTACGAAGTGGTCGACATTCCCAGTGACCAGATATGCGTACTAAGAAATGGCAAAAGGTTGGAGAAGGTACATAACAACCGACTGAAGAAGTTTAACGAATAGTAAGAGTGAAACGATAGAGCAGCGGTAAAAAACACATGACATACTGGTGAGCGGCTGCTCAAAACAATGAGGCTCGAGGTGACAATGACGGATGAGGCCGGTAGAGAGGCTGCGCAATGGCGGATGAGGCCGGTAGAGCAGCTGCGCAAAGAAAGAAGCGGTATGACCGGTACAACTCGGAAATCGGTGATTCGGTGATTCGGTGAATCTTGGAAGGCAAAATCTCTATCTGCGGCTCGAAAACTTGGCGAAATTTATGCGAATGCGTAACGCGATGAGATTACGGCGCATACAGATACGTACATTTACACCACAATGAAATACCAGGAATGGGGAAGAGACAGGAGCATTGCAAAGGGGCGCTGTTAACATGTTGGTGCACGATTCAACTAGACGAAGGGTTGGCCTGTTTAGATGTGTTAAGAGGGTTAGGCGTTACCTTGAATCATGTACACGGAAAGACATGAATTGGCCATCGTATCGTCAAAGTAACGTAATGTCGCAGAAGTTGCCTGGAAGCGTTATTAGCTCATGCGTTGATAGCGATATCGTCAATAAGGCAGAGATAAACCGATAGGGGCAACGAACGACTTGTTATTTGGTGCAAAAAAAAAGGGAAAGGACATGTAGCGACCTCGACTGTACCACAGTAGATACAACGAGATCGATTGCGGAGATCTCGGCCGGCTACCATAGCAAATGGATTGAAGAGATAAGGGAGAGTGAGTAGCCGTGCGGATAAGAGCAACGACGAAGAGACGAAAAGATGCGAGAGTGACTGCGGATTAAGAGCAACGACGAAGGGGCAAAAAGATGAGAGAGTGAGTGCGGGGTGCGAGGTGCGAGAGATCCAAAAGCACAGATGTGTCTTATTATTCTTAGATTAGCTGTAGGACAAACGTGTGCGGTTTAGATTGGATAGGGTACAAAGGCTAGCTGCGTTAGGAAATAAAGTGTGTAATTGTTCTAGCTGTATAAGTGGTTTTTGGTTCGTTTTGGGTGCGGTAAATTTTAGTGCTAATTATTTCTTGTTTTTTAAATAGAGTTGTTCTAATTTACGGTTAACTAATGATGCGCGTTGCGTTCCGAACCTGCCAGGTGCGATCCGTTCCAGCATGCAAGCATCCGGACCGCGATCCTTATTTTTAACACAAGCAGGTTCAAACTGAACCTGTTGCTCCCACTGTTCTTTGTGATCCAACCTGAACCGACTGTTATCAACGATCTTATCGATCCGATCTGAACCAGCTGCTCTCAGCGTTCTCGGCGATCTGCGCTGGGTCGGTTGCTCTCAGTGCTTATTATGATACGGCCTAGAACGCACGACATTCTACTCTCTTTGTATTGATGAGTCGGTTTGCTGTAAACAAATCAGCCAGGTTCAATTTAAACCTGTTTCTTTCAGCGTTCTTTTCGATCCAGTCTGGAATGCACGATCATCTGCTCTCTTTCATACGATGGGCCGATTTGGTACGTACAAAGGAAGCAGGTAAAATCTGAACCAGTTTCTCGCATCTGTTCTCTTTCATACGATGGGTCGATTTGGTACGTACAAAGGAAGCAGGTAAAATCTGAACCTGTTTCTCTCAGCGTTCTTTTCGTACCGGGAAAGAACGGCGTTCTCTTCTCTTTTGCTTCTTTCTAGTATGAACACACACACATTCTGTCTATGTGAGTGATAACAGCGCAAGCCATACTCTCTCAGTCAAAGAGATAACGGTACAACACCTGAGCCGTGAAGCCAGAGAAGGATAGAGATTTGTGATTGGTGGGAACCTAATCGCCAAAATTTAAAGAGACAATCCTGCACTAACGATAAGCGCAATGAATGAAATGTTTCTCTTCTGCCATATGGATGTTAACAGTATAGGAGCGTTATTTGGACTGCATTGTGGTAGTCAATGAATTGCTATGATTTGGGTGCTAAGATGCTTCGATGTGCATGTGTCTCCAATGAACTCGTGTTGTTACGTGTGTAACAGTATATGAGTAGCTGGGTAGACTTTTCTAGGACTGGCTTATTTTGGCTTTATTGCACAGTTTAAAAATTAGTCTGTTCTTTCTGCTTTATATTTTGCTACTGCCGCTAACTTTTTGGATGGCGCCTATCCTCGAACAGCTGATCCGTCTTGACCGCACTTGACCCTGTTTAGCGACCGCTGCCGAACTTTGTCCTAATTGGTCCTACTTTTGATCATATATCTGTCTCGTATTTGGGAATATCTTTTTGTCCTTATCTAACAGGTGCCGCCATCTGGTGTTTATAGGTCTAACTATTCGAGCTATCCTATACAGCTTGATGTTTTGTAAACATTCGCCTGTCAAAATGCACGAGGTCGTTATCGTGCCAACAACTCGTTTGAATTTTTATCTGAGATGGAACTAAATATTTAAGGTGCATGACACGTTTAGCCTTCCGCAATAATTTATTTAACGCCGTGAAACAGCGCTATTCTTAACGACAATTATAGTGCACTACTGGACACTTTCACACCGGTAGTTCATCGTACAGTATAATGTCAACCTTACAGAAACAACTTAACAGTCTATGTATTTTATATAAACCACTGTTATTCGATTCTATCTGCTTCTATTAAGAAATATTAATTCAATCAATGTAGTGTAAATTAATCCATACGAAATTTAACAAGTCAATTAAACTTGTAAGCTTTTTGATTTTGCTTCAAAACTTCATATGCGTTCCAACAAATTTCTGATTCACTTCTTTATTTAGAAGTATAAAAGGGAATAATGATTAATTTTAGTAAAAACAAAAACAAAATGCATTAACCTTTTAATGAAAAAGGAACTGTATAGCGTGCTATTTAAGTTACGCGTTTTTATGGTAGTACAAGAATAGTTTTACACATTCAGCAAACTATTATTTAGCTTTGTTTTAATTGAAACTGTGTGATTACTGCACAAAAAATATATTACACAATATTCGATGAATACTTTCAAGTTAACCATATATAAAGTGAGCAACTGAAAAAGCGTAACTATGGCAGGTCATCTCGAACCTGCGTTCCGCGTTCCGTTCTTTTTCTCCAGATTGGCAGGTTCGTTCCGTTCCTCAATTTTCAGAACTATTCCCATCACTAGACTGTACTACGAGACTGGCTCATGTAACTTACTTCGACAAATATTCCAATTGAAGGCAACAGGATTTTAACCCAGCAGTGTTCAATACTCATTATATTGGTGTGCATAGGAAGGCATTTGAGACGTTTAGAAACAGCAATCAGGACACCACCACGAATCTGTCTGGCACTGTTATTAGCATTTCTATCGCTTCTATAGATAGCGTATTTGTCACAGATTACCAGCTCAGAAAGTATGGTATCATCAAGCCATGTTTCTGTGAGAACAATAATATCATGATCAAGCTCAATAGAAGCAATGTACATATCCTCAAGTTAAATGCGTAGTCCATGAACGTTTTGGTACTAAATGCTAAGATCATTATTCGTCATTGTTCGTCCTTGATTATTACGGCAGGCGACCCCTGTAGGATTGACATGATAGTCGTGCGATTGTGTGAGTGTAGTGTCCGTTCTTTGGCGATGGTTTGTTTTGATTTCACGATCATTAAGTTGTGTGCGCCTTTCGTCAAGCACTGCCTCAGTAGAAAAAATATTGTTTGTTGTAGGAAGAACATTCTTTAGGTTTCGTTAAGTTGTTTCAGCGCCGGTGTTCTTCGATTCATGAGTCGTGTTAGGATGATTTGTGTGATTGTGAATGTGCGCGATGTGCGTGAAATGAATACCGGTAAATATTAGTGGGTTTACGGTGTTGGTGATGTGCGTGGAGTGTGTGCCGATAAAATTGTGTGATCCAGCAGTGGCGGTGACCGAATATTTAGCACCGTAGGCAAAGTTGTAGGGGTGGAGAGACCCATTGGCGGTTGTAGACAAAAATTTGCACCCAGTTGTTGAGTTCGGTAGTCAATGAATTCTCGTACTTATAGGCCAAGGGGCCAGGTGTCGGGGGAAGGATCCTTGTCACGTAGTGATAAAGGCACTAACACTTTAAATGACATGAGAGTGTAGCCGTATTTGTACCCTGGCGAATAAGACAGTATGCTGTAGCATCGTCAATGGATAAAGCTTGTTTGATCATTTGTACAATTTGGTCACTGGTTGTATCGGGAGAGAGCCGGGAAATATACAGCACGCATTTTTGCACTGTGGAATGAGCGGGAACTATTTTGATCGGAAAAAAATGCTATATCCTTTTGTGGAAGCGTTATCAAGCCGTTTGTTGAGTGTGGATTTAAAAAAGTATATTTCTCGACTAATTTAAAATATTCACACTTTTTTACAAATCATCGACTTGTCCCTTTGGTGAATTTTCTGCTTCTGCTTGCATGCCCTTATTTGGTTAGGAATCAGCGCGCGCTGTCCCGATTCCCGATCTTCGATCGTTGACCTGGCGCGCAAACCCTGACCGCTCCGAACATTTTTTTTTATCTCTCTCTCTCTCTCTCTCTCTCTAGCTCTGTTTGGTGTTTTATGGCACCGTCGATCAGCTTATTGTTCTAATCGATAAGCGCACCTGCCTTTATCATTATCTCGCACTTGTTACCGCTCTAATGTCAACATACAGACGTGTCAACACTTTTTTGTGCCAGTAATCACAGGTGGTGCATGAGTTTTGCGTTGAATATCTTTGACTCGCTTCGTATTGTTGTTTTGGCTTCTTCTTCTTCTTCTTGGCCTGCTCAATGAGCACGTCTCGTAGACATGGCCAGGTCGCCAATTCGTTTCCAGGAAACTCGGTCCTGGGCTGCAGTCCTCCAACCACGGCTGCATCCGATCTCCGACAGGTGCGACTCCACCTGATCCAGCCAGCGAGCTCGCTGTGCTCCTCTACGCCTCGTGCCGAACGGGTCGCTGACGAGCACCTTCCTGGTGGGGCATGAGTCCGGCATCCTCATCACGTGCCCCAGCCAGCGTATCCTTCCGGCTTTGATGACCGTCAGGATGTCTGCACCGCCAAACAGCTCAGCTAGCTCGTGGTTCATCCTCCTTCTCCACACGCCGTGCTCGCACACACCGCCAAAGATAGTCCTTAGCACCCGCCGTTCGAAAATGGCGAGTGCATTGGCGTCCTCCGTCAGTAAAGTCCAGGACTCGTACCCGTAGAGGACCACCGGACGTATCAGTGTGCGATATATCGCGCATTTCGTGTGTTGTTGGAGTCTTCTGGATCGCAGGAGTTTGTGGAGTCCGTAGTAGGCACGATTTCCCTGAACAATGCGCCTTCGGATCTCGCTGCTTACGTTGTTGTCCGAAGTTACGATCGTGCCAAGGTAGCAGAACTCCTCTACCACCTCGAGATCGTCGCCGTCAACTGATACTCTGCTTCCGAGTCGGACTCTATCACGGTCAGAGCCCCCGGCAAGCAGGTACTTTGTCTTCGTCGCATTGATCCTCAATCCAATCCTAGCGGCTTCGCGTTTCAGTCGGGTGTACGCCTCGCACACCGCCGCAGATGTTCGCCCGATGATGTCGATGTCATTCGCGAAGCCAAGGAATTGGAGAGTTCGGGTAAAAATCGTGCCCCGGATGTCGAAGCCCGCGCTTCGCATGACACCTTCCAGAGCGATGTTGAACAGCAAACAGGAGAGTCCATCCCCTTGCCTCAGACCCCGGTGAGATTCGAACGCTTCTGACAGCATGTTCGTCACTCTCACCTTGCACTGCACCCCGTCCATAGTGGCCCGCAACAGTCGTACCAGCTTCCCAGGGAATCCGTGCTGCTGCATGGTGTTCCATAGTTCGGTCCGATCTATGGTATCGTAGGCCGCCTTGAAGTCGATGAACAGGTGGTGCGTAGGGATCTGGTGCTCTCGGCATTTCTGGAGGATCTGCCGTAGAGTAAAGATTTGGTCGGTAGTTGATTTGCCTCCAACAAATCCAGCTTGATAGCTGCCGACGAAATCTGTAGCAAGAGGCAAAAGTCTGCAGAAGAGTATTCGGGACAGGATCTTGTAGGCAGCATTCAGGACTGTGATGGCCCGGGAGTTAGCACAGTCCAGCCTGTCGCCCTTTTTGTACACTGGGTGTATGACACCCAGTTTCCACTCGTCCGGTAGTTCTTCCTGATCCCAAATCCTAACAATCAGCCGATGCATGGTGACGGCAAGCCTCTCCGGACCCATCTTGAACAGTTCGGCCACCAGACCATCGCTGCCAGCTGACTTGTTACATTTCAGCTGTTTTATGGCGCTGATGACTTCGTCCAAAGATGGCGGGGCACTTCGTCATTGTCATGCTGGCTGTCGTAGGGTTGCTCTCCTCTGCTTCCTGCGTCTGCTCTGGTATCTGCTCCGTTCAGGTGTCTGTCGAAGTAGCACTTCCATCTGTCGATCACCTCTCGCTCGTCCGACAGGATATCTCCCTCCTCACTGCGGCATATAGCGGTCATGGGAGTAAAACCGCTCCGTGCCGCATTCAGCATCCTGTAGAACTTACGAGTTTCCCTCGACTGGGATAGCTGCTGCATGAGTTGCTCGTCCGACTCTTCGAAGCCGCGCCTCTTGTCCAGGAAGAGTAGGGTCTGCTGCCTTCTCAGTCGTCTGTAGTCTTCCACGTTCTGCCGAGTCTCGCGCTGGAGCATGCGGGTCCGCGCGGCGTTCTTCTCGGAGAGTGCTCGCCTGCACTCATCATCAAACCATTCCTTCCTCTGGTTATGGGTCACGCGGCCAATTGTTCGCTCGGCCGTGCTGCTGATGGCTTGCTCCACCATGCGCCAGTGGTCATTGAGAGACATCGCCTCGGTAGTGATGTCCTCCGGCAGCGCTTCCCCAAGCGCGATTGCGAAGTCCCTCGCCACAACAGCTTGTTTTAGCCGGTCTGTGTTGAGCCTTGGGGTGCGCTGATAGCGCAGTTTGTTGGCCACGCACAGTTTCTGGCGTAACTTAACCATAACCAGGAAATGGTCTGAGTCGACGTTTGCTCCTCTATAGGTCCTTACGTCGATTATGTCCGAGAAGTGCCTTCCATCGATAAGAACGTGGTCGATCTGGGAAAGTGTTTGCTGCGGTGATCTCCAGGTGTAACTGAAGCGAGGTGCGTGCTGGAAGAAGGTGCTGCGAATGTTCATGTGCTTGGAGGAGGCGAAGTTTACGAGCCGAAGCCCGTTGTCATTGGTCAGCCGGTGGGCACTGAAACTTCCTATCGTCGGTTTAAATGCCTCCTCCCGTCCGACCTGAGCATTAAAATCCCCGATGACAATTTTAACGTCGTGTTGTGGGCAGCGGTCGTACTCCCTCTCCAACTGCGTATAATAATTGTCTTTATCGTCATCGGTGCTTCCAAGGTGCGGACTATGCACATTTATGATGCTTAGGTTGAAGAACCTGCCACGAATCCTCAACCTGCACATCCGTTCATTGATCGGCCACCACCCGATCACTCGCTTTCGCATCTCACCTATGACCAGGAACGCCGTACCGAGTTCATGCTTTTCACCACCGCTTTGGTAGATCATGCAATCGCTACGATAGGGGCGCTCCGTCACTCCTTTCCAGCGCGTCTCCTGAAGTGCTACTATTCCGAAGCCACGGGCCCTCACCTCGTCCGAAAGAATGCGGGTACTTCCGGGTGCTGTGAGAGATCTGCAGTTCCATGTTCCGAGTTTCCAATCGTTTGCCTTGTTCGGTTGCGTGGGTCGGTATCGGTAGGTCCGGTTCGAAATCCTTTGGTTTCCTTTCGTTGCGTTTATGTTTTTCCAGGGGTGGCTTGCAAGGCCTCTCCCCCAACCTCCAGTATCGTCGTAGGGCCTACGCATCCTAGCTGATTAAAGTGATGTTGTTTTGGCTATTTCTTTGATTGTTCGTAGCACCGAATGTAAACAATGCGTGATTGTCCTTAGTGACATCGGAACACAATCGTTTGGATGGATTTATGCGACGAATTTTTGCGGGAGGGTGACTGCTACGTGGTGTTTTTAGATCAAGTTGGCTCATCCGTGCAAACCCAGTTTTAATTTCGTTAGTCAATGGCTCCATAACAGTCGTGATGCTTTCGCCTACCGTTGTTATTGCCGCCTGGAAGCCAGATTGCATGGCTGCGTCTTTTACGAACTTGGTGCGCGGATTCATAAATACGTTGTTGCAGCCAATACAGCACCAGTGTATTTTTTTATATTCCGAAATGCGCTGGAACAAATAAGCGGGAACTGAAGTGCAGTGCTGATGAAATGGAGAGTCGCACAGGCAGCAGCTGATAGATGCTTCCGCAATTTCCATGGTGCAGGCGTTGCAAATACGGGCCATTCTACGGGAACGGTGCTAAGGAGGTAACGGTCTTCTATTTCTTGCTCAGTCTTCTCTTTACCATTCTCCGCATGGTTACCAACGCAATTCAGGAAAGACATGGGGCGGTAACTATCTATTTCATGTGGTGGTAAATTGGGTTTAAGAATGGGAATTGGGAAACAGGTTTTTCAGTCATCCGGTATGTTCCCGGAAGACCAAATATTGTTGTAAATTCGAAGAAGGACTGTTTTGGACCGGCAAGGGAGATTTTGAAACATTGGATAACCAATGTTGTCCGAGCCAGAAGACATGTCTCGGAGCTCAATTGAGCTCATCAAGAGAAAAAAGACTATTTATTTTGGTCGGAGGCGTCAATGGGTGGAAGGGGTCTGGACTCACAGATGAATTAATGGGTTAGAAAATGAGATGGAAAATTATGTGTTGCAGATGTATCATAAAAGTATCGAGCAAAGCCTTAGGTATTTCTGTTGGTGAAATGATAGTTTTATTCTTTTTTCAGAATGATTGGTGCAGATCTTAGGGTTAATTTGAAAAACAAATTTGCTCCAAGATAGATTTTTTTTGCAAATTTTACGGCTTCTTTTGATTGCCGATTGGCTTCTCGGTATTGATCAGCCAAAAGCGGGGTAAAAATATTGTTTCTTTATTTTTAGCGTTGGAGACTCTTCCGTGCTTTGCGTAGGGTCTTATTGTAAATGGAAGACTAGTAAAGGCTGCATTTGTTATTGTTTTAGTAAAGCGTGTAAGCGAGGGAGGATCATCTAAGGGTAAGGTGTATGTCATTTCAATTTTGTATTTTTCCCAGTCGGCCTCCTCATATTTCCACCGGGGACGTTTTTGAGGGCTGTAGGTCAATTAATGAATATGGACAAAAAGTGGGCGGTGATGAGTGCCATGGGTATCGTTATGAATGGAAACAGAAAAACTAGAAGCTAGACGAGCACAACAATCTAAAATCCCACTAGTGAGACAGGTACGTGTGGCTGGGGTGTGGAATGACCTCGATGCTACAGGTATCAAAATAGTCCCGAGGCCACGAGTATTAGAGCCGGGATTTTTACTGGTAGCATGTTGGGCTTTGAAATCGCCAAGAATTATAGCGGTTAGTGGTAGCTTTGGTAATAGAGTTTCTATTTCCTGAGAAACAATTGAAGGGATAGGGGAGAGGGAATGTACAAACTAATAATTGTGGATTTTATGGGTGAAGATATTTTTTTTTAGAAATATTCATATGGTTTAATATTGTTGGGTTGTGACGGGTAATTAGAATTCTTAATTCATTAGAATTACGGCTCATGCTTCTGATATTCCAGGACAAAGAAAACAAATGTGTATTGTTATTTCATGGAGGATGGGCATTTGGAAAATGCATGTTTGAAGTTGTTTAAATAGAAGGTGTGGTGTATGTGGTCATTGTGTTATAGAAGTTTTCTTCCTCTCTGACTTCCTCACCACGATGAATGGGGCATTATCGTGTGAGAGAAGGGGCTCCTGTCCCTGGTAGTTGAGTGGATTGGAAGTGGAAGGGATAGGTATGGGAGATGTGGATTTTTGTGAAGGGTTTTTTGGGTGGGAGGTCCGTCAAAAAGTTTTGTTAGAGATTGTAATTTTTTATAATGAGTCAAAGATCGAATTTTCAAAAGGTACTTGGTTCTGTTATTTATAAGGTTACCTACTACCGGTCGTCCAACATGCTGTTGTAGACTTTTACCGACGATGAACGGGTCTGCTAGCGGCTTTCCTTCTTCAGTAGTCAGAACCAGATACATTAACTCTTCTTCCTCGTCGTTAAACCATTCCGAGTATGTCCTAGACCTCATCCTATGTCCTAGAACTCGTAGAACTTCCGAGTATGTCCTAGAACTCGTGCCGGGAGGGGGATGAGCCCTCGCGGCAGGAGGAGGGTCCGACATATCGTCGGTCCTCTCAGCACTGGCACTTGAAAAACGTCACTGTCACAATTTATTTGTTTTTATTGTCCACTGCACCACAATACCACTTCACTTCTGAACATAAATGTTTAATGAGGGCCCTCCTGACTAATTTTTAAACTCTCACTCCCACTCACACACAATTTAAATTCTCACTTTTTAGAAACTTCCACTATTTGCACTCACAAAACAGGCTACAACCTTGGGCCACAACACTTTACGTAGCGCTTTGAGAAATGGAAACAACGTAAAGTGCGTTGGAACAGTTCTTACAAATTTTTAAAACCCTTATTTAGTGTGAAAACAACGAACGATGTAAAAGGATGCCTAAATTTTTTTTCCACACGCACTACACTACAGCACAAAACTCCTGAACCACCAAACACGAACAACACTTTCCACCACTGCACTGCATGGATACAGAAAATTCTACACTGCACTGATCACGGGGGTATACATGTCGGGTTAGTCGAAGAGCGCGAGGTAAAAAACGCCCTCTTTGGCTGTTACGAGAAGATTGGGGCCTGTAAGTGGCCATGCGAAGCCCTGAGGTAGAGAGGATTCTTGGAGCTCGTTAGAAGGCCTCAAGAAGAAAAAACACCAGCGCGCTTACATGTATTTCTTTGGGGTCATCTTCATAACATGGCTTAATAAGGATGGGTAACAGTTAATAAAAATTACATAGCAAAATCAAGATTTGTATCACAGTTTACTGTGGCCTCGGCAGAAGCCGGAGACGTTCTTTGAAGCATTGAGTTGAAATGTTACAGTCGAAGCAATCTGAAACAGTGTTGAATACAGTCGACATGCGGAACATACGCTCAGACCGACCAGCGCCGGAGCGAGTCTCTCTGAAGAGTGGTCTCTGTAGACCAAAGTGGTCGAGTTGGTTTGTAGATATCGACGCGATGCAACTGCGTTCATCGCAGATTCACCCGTATTGCCATTAGATGTCTTTTGGGGCAATCGGAGCCTGCACGATCGTCGCTTTGCTTCTCAAGCTTTGGTTATCATTTATTTGCTTCGAGATTGATTGTCTTTCATTGCTCAACAGAATACCGCTGTATTTGCCTTCTCGCTTTCTTCTACGCCGTGATTTCTTTTAAATTCCAACGAGAAGAACGCTTTATGGTACCAACGATTAGTTTTTTCGATCCCTCCATCGCTTCAATAGTGGCTCTGGCGTGTTAGATTTTCATATTCTCTCAATCCCCTCGCCCCCTCTTCCTACAGTTCTTTGACTCCCTTTTTGTTTCTCCTTCTTAGCGTTATCATCCTACTTGTGTTGTCTAATAATAGTGTATACTTGTTTTAGTTTATAAGTATCCCTATATTTAGCCCTCTGAGGCAGATATTTGTATTAAAAAAATAAATAAATAAAAGTGATCAGTCTACAGAGCCATTAGGAAACCAGCGATGAAAGAGCACTGTGCATTGCGTTTTCTAACCGAAAGAGGCTCAATGTCCAGAAGACGGCACCGCGCAGCATACGGAGGAAGATTATTGCGATCCTGCCAGGGAAGTAGGCGTAGGGCATATCACGTGAGCTTACGTTGAATCGCCTCAAGTCGAGCAATTGAAGCAGTAGTCTGGCTCCAGACTACGCACGAATATTCTAGAACCGAACGAACGATACTATTGTAGACAGCTTGAATGTACATAGGGTTGCGAAATTCATTAGTTGTCCGGATAACCACGCCAAGTAGTTGGTTTGCACTAGTGATGGGCGGGTCGACCCGAACCTATCGGGTCGGAGCCATCCGTAAGCGACCCGGAGTCGTTCGGGTGGAGCCATCCGTAAGCGACCCGGAGTCGTTCGGGTTGACCCGAAAGGTACAAGTAGGTTCAGTGGGTGCAACGACTCCGGTAGGTGCGAGAAAGCATAAGCGACTCCGACCCGTTGGTGCAACGAGTTCGGGTCGGGCCACAGTAGGTTCAGTTTGACCCGAGGGTGCAGCGAGTTCGGGTCGACCCGATAGATCAGTAGGTGCGAGAAAACATAAGCGACTCCGACCCGTTGGTGCAGTGAGTTCGGGTCGGGTCGGGTAAAGATAGGTTCAATCTGACCCGACCCGACCCGAACTCGCCGCACCAACGGGTCGGAGTCGCTTATGCTTTCTCGCACCTACTGATCTATCGGGTCGACCCGAACTCGCTGCACCCTCGGGTCAAACTGAACCTATTGTGGCCCAATTCTTTCTTCTCCAGTTGAGAATCAGGAGTGTGGCCATTTAGGGCGAAGCTACTAGCGATGGCTAAAATCAACACAACACTGGAATCGCTTCCGAATGACTCCACAAAAATCGAAGAAGGTAGATGCAACGCTATAATTTCGGAATTGTCATATCGCGTTTGACACATACACATCGTTCCGAAAATCTGACTAGCCAATTTCGGATTTGCTCCAAGTTGGTTTTTATCTATCAAATGTAATATTTTCTATAGAATGTGAAAAATGAAAAATATTTAAAACAAAGTTGCAGCAATAATTGGTGATGGTGCAACTGGATTTTGTATGTCAAAGCCCGCGTTTCAAGAATAAACGTCATCCGAATATGGCAGTATTCAGCTATGTGTGATAACCGCTTTAGTCACTCCTC